>NC_067483.1:84577571-84877571 GCF_947179515.1 Apodemus sylvaticus
GATCGCTTGGGACACACCCCAACAGAACTCCACCTGCACTCAGGAACTCAGCAGCACCACAGAAATTTGTGCCATGGGAAAGCAAGTCACCCAGGGTTGCCGAGACAGACCTGCAGGCACACAGGAGGGGAAAGCACCAGCCAGTGACAGCAGGACCAACTAACACCAGAGATAACCAGATGGCAAAAGGCAAACATGGGAATGTTGCTAACAGAAATCAAGGCAGTATGGCACCATCTGAACCCAATTCTCACACAACAGCAAGTGCTGGATACCCCAAGATACCAAGAAAGCAAGATAGGGATTTAATATCACAGGTCAAAATGCTGACAGAGGGCTTCATGGAGGGCTTCAAGAAGGACATAAATAACTCCCTTAAAGAAATACAGGAGAACACAAGTAAACAGGGAGAAGCCCTTGAAGAGCTAAGGGAAAACAACAAAACAGATGAAGGAATTGAAAGAAGCCATTCAGGATCTAAAGATGGAGGTAGGAACAATAATGAAATCACAAAGAAAAACAACTTGGAACATAGAAAACCTCAGAAAGAAGTCAGGAGTCATGGATCCAAGCATCAACAAAATACAAGAGATAGAAGAGAGAATCTCAGATGCAGAAGATACCATACAAATCATTGATACAACAAAGAAAATGAAAAATGCAAAACGCTCCTGACCCCAAACATCCAGAAAATCCAGGACAAAATGAGAAGACCAAACCTAAGGATTTTAAGTATAGAAGAGAGTGGAGATTTCCAACTTAAAGGGCCAGTACATATCTTCAACAAAATTATAGAAGAAAACTTCCCTAAAGAAAGAGATGCCAATGAACATACAAGAAGCCTACAGAACTCCAAATAGATTGGACCAGAAAAAATAAATTCCTCCCATCACATAATAATTAAAACACAAAATGTACTAAACAAAGAAAGAATATTAAAAGCAGTAAGGGAAAAGGTCAAGTAACATATAAACGTAGACCTATCAAAATTACACTGGACTTTTCACCAGAGACAATGAAAGCCAGAAGAGCCTGGGCAGATGTCATACAGACCCAAGGGAACACAAATGCCAACGCAGACTGCTATACCCAGCAAATTTCTCAATTACAAAAATTACAAAAACAAATTGACACAGTAACTTTCCACAAATCCAGCCCTTCAAAGGATAATGAATGGAAAATACCAACAAAGGGAGGGAAACTACACACTACAACAAGCAAGAAATTAATTTTCTTTCAAGAAACCCAAAAGAAGATAACCATAGAAACATGAAAATTACATCAAAAATAGCAGGATGCAACAATCACTATTCCTTAATATCTCTTAACATCAATGGAATCAATTCCCCAGTAAAAAGACATAGACTAACAGACTGGATACATAAACAAGACCCAACAATTTACTACATACAGGAAACACATCTCAGTGTCAGAGAACAACACTATCTCAGAGCAAAAGGTTGCAAAACAGTTTTCCAAGCAAATGGTCCCAGGAAAGAAGCTGGACAAAAAAAAAGACACAGAAGGCCACTTTATATTCATCAAAGGAAAAATCTACCAGGAAGAACTCTCAATTCTGAACATCTATGCTTCAAATACAAGGGCACCCTCATTCGTAAATGTAACTTTACTAAAGCTTAAAGCACACACTGCACCCCACACAATAATTGTGGGTGACTTGAACACCCCACTCTCTTCAATGAACAGATCAAGGAAACACAAACTAAAAAGAGACACAGTGAAACTAACAGAAGTTTTGGATCAAATGGATTTCATAGATATCTATAGAACATTTGATCCTAAATCAATAGAATATATCTTCTTCTCAGCATCTCATGGTACCGTCTCCAAAACTGGCCATATAATTGGACACAACACAGACCTCAACAGATATAAGAAGATTGAACTAATTCCATGCCTCCTATGAGATCACTATGGAGTAAGGCTGGTCTTCAATAGCAACAAAAGAAAATCCAGAAAGGCCACATACACATGGAAGGTGAACAATGCTCTACTCAATGATGCCTTGGTTAAGGAAGAAATAAGGAAAGAAATCAAACCTTTTTAGAATTTAATGAAAGTAAAGGCACAACATACCCATATTTATAGGGCACAATGAAAACAGTGCTAAGAGGAAAACTCACAGTTCTAAGTGCCTCCAAAAAGAAGCTGGAGAGAGCATACACTAGCAGCTTAACAGCACACCTGAAAGCTCTAGAACAGAGAGAAGATAATACACCCAAGAGAATTAGAAGGCAGGAAATCATCAAACTCAGAGCTGAAATCAACAAAGAATGAAATAAAAAGAACTATACAAAGAATCAACAAAACAAGAAGCTGGTTCTTTGAGAAAATCAACAAGATAGATAAACCTTTAGCCAGACTAACCAGAGGGCACAGAGACAGTATCCAAATTAACAAATCAGAAATGAAAAGGGAGAGATAACAACAGAAACTGAGGACATTTAAAAAAAATTATTAGATCCTACTACAAAAGTGTATACTCAACACAAGTGGAAAATCTGGATGAAATGGACAATTTCCTAGACAGATACCAACTACCAAAGTTTAATCAGGATCATATAGACAGACCATCTATACGGTCTCATAACCCCTAAAGAAATAGAAGTGGTCTTTGACAGTCTCCCAATCAAGAAAAGAACAGGACCTGATGGTTTTACTGCAGCATTCTATCAGACCTTCAAAGAAGACCTAACACTAATACTTTTCAAACTATTCCACAAAATAGAAACAGAAGGAATACTACCCAACTCGTTCCATGAAGCCACAATTTCGCTGATACTAAAAGCATAAAAAGATCCAACAAAGAAAGTGAACTTAAGAACAATTTCCCTTATGAATATTGATACTCAATAAATTTCCTGCCAACTGAATCCAAGAACACATCAAAACTATCATTCACCACGATCACATAGACGTTATCCCAGGGATGCAGGGATGGTTCAATATATCGAAAATGCATCGATGTAATTTACTACATAAACTCAAAGAAAAAAGCCACATGGTCATTTAATTAGATGCTGAAAAGGCATTTGACAGAATTCAGCATCCTTTCATGTTAAAGGTCTTAGAAATAACAGGAATTCAAAGCCCATACCTAAGCATAATGAAAGCAATATACAGCAAACCAGTAGCCAACATCAAACTAAATGGAGAGAAACTTGAAGCCATCCCACTCAAATCAGGGACTAGGCAAGGCTGACCACTCTCTATATATTTATTCAATATAGTATTTGAAGTTCTAGCTAGAGCAATTAGACAACAAAAGAAGGTCAAAGGGATACAAATTGGAAAGGAAGAAGTCAAATTATCACTATTTACAGATGATATGATAGTATACTTAAGCGGCCCAAACAACTCCACCAGAGAACTCATCAGCAAAGTGACTGGATAAAAATTAACTCAAACAAATCAACAGCCTTCCTATACTCAAAGGGTAAATAGGATGAGAAAGAAATTAGGAAAATGACACCCTTCACAATAACCATAAGACAATATAAAGTATCTTGGTGTGACTCTAACCAAACAAGTGAAAGATCTGAATGACAGGAACTTCAAGTCTTTAAAGAAAGAAATCCAAGAAGACCTCAGAAGATGGAAAAATCTTCCATGCTCTTGGATTGGCAGGATTAATATAGTAAAAAAGGCCATCTTGCCAAAAGCAATGTACAGATTCAATTTAATCCCCATCAAAATCCCAACTCAATTCTTCATACAGTTAGAAAGAGCAATTCTCAAATTCATCTGGAATAACAAAAAACCCAGGATAGCTAAAACTATTCTCAACGGTAAAAGAACTTCTGGGGGAATCAGCATCCCGGACCTCAAGCAATACTACAGAACAATAGTGTTAAAAACTGCATGGTATTTGTACAGTGACAGGCAGGCAGATCAAAGGAATAGAATTGAAGACCCAGAAATGAACCCACACACCTATGGTCACTTGATCTTTGACAAAGGAGCTACAACAATCCAATAAAAGATAGCCATTTTAACAAAAGGTTCAACTGAAGGTCAGCATGCAGAAGAATACAAATCGATCCATTCTTATCTCCTTGTACTAAGCTCAACTCCAAGTGGATCAAGGATCTCCACAAAAAACCAGACACACTAAAACTAATAGAAAAGAAACTGGGGAAGATCCTTGAGCACATGGGCACAGGGGAAAAGTTCCTGAACAGAACACCAATAGCTTATGCTCTAAGATCAAGAATTGACAAATAGGGCCTCATAAAATTACAAAATTTCTGTAAGGCAAAAGACACTGTCAAAAGGACAAAACAGCAACCAGCAAATTGGGAAAAGATCTTTACCAACACTACAGCCGACAGAGGGCTTATATCCAATATATACAGAGAAATCAAGAAGGTAGACTCCAGAGAGCCAAAATCATAGGATTTATATCCAATATATACAGAGAACTCAAGAAGGTAGACTCCAGAGAGCCAAATAACCCTATTAAAAATGGGATACAGAGCTAAACAAAGAATTTCTACCTGAGGAATATCGAATGGCCGAGAAGCACCTAAAGAAATGTTCAACATCCTTAGTCATCAGGGCAATGTAAATCAAAATAACCCTGAGATTTCACCTCACACCAGTCAGAATGGCTAAGAGCAAACACTCAGTTGAAACAGGTGCTGGCAAGGATGTGGAGAAAGAGGAACACTCCTCCACTGCTGGTGGAGATGCAAGCTGGTACAACCACTCTGGAAATCAGTCTGGCAGTTCCTCAGAAAACTGGGCATGATACTATCAGAGAGCCCCGCTATACCCAGAGGATTCCCTGGCATGCAATATTTGCAGATAGATGATATGATAGTATACTTAAGTGACCATAAAAACTCTACTAGAGAACTCCTACAGCTGATAAACAACTTCAGCAAAGTGGCTGGCTACAAAATCAACGCAAGCAAATCAGTAGCCTTTATATATTCAAAGGATAAGCAGACTGAGAAAGAAATTAGGGAAATGACTCCCTTCACAATAGCTACAAACAGCATAAAGTATCTTGGGGTGACTCTAACCAAACAAGCGAAAGACCTATATGACAAGAACTTCAGATCTCTGAAGAAGGAAATCGAAGACGATCTCAGAAAATGGAAAAATCTTCCATGCTCGTGGATTGGCAGGATTAATATAGTTGAAATGGCCATCTTGCCAAAGGCAATCTACAGATTTAATGCTATCCTCATAAAAATCCCAACCCAGTTCTTCATAGAGCTAGAAAGAGCAATTCTCAAATTCATCTGGAATAACAAAAACTATTCTCAACAGTAAAAGAACTTCAGGGGGATTCAGTATCCTAGAATTTAAACTTTACTACAGAGCAATAGTGATAAAAACTGCATGATATTGGTACAATGTCAGGCAAGCGGATTAATGGAATAGGATTGAAGACACAGAAATGAACCAACACACCTATGGTCACTTGATCTTCGACAAAGGAGCTGAAAGCATCCAGTGGAAAAAAGATAGTCTTTTCAACAAATAGTGCTGGTTCAATTGGAGGTCAGCAGGCAGAAGAATGCGAATCGATCCACTCTTATCTCCTTGTACTAAGCTCAACTCCAAATGGATCAAGGACCTCCACATAAAACCTGACACACTGAAACTAATAGAAAAGAAACTGGGGAAGACCCTTGAGGACATGTGCACAGGGGGAAAGTTCCTGAATAGAACACCAATAGCTTATGCTCTAAGATCAAGAATTGACAAATGGGACCTCATAAAACTACAAAGTTTCTGTAAGGCAAAGGACACTGTCAAAAGGACAAAACGTCAACCAACAGATTGGGAAAGGATCTTCACCAACCCTAAATCCGACAGATGGCTAATATCTAATATATACAAAGAACTCAAGAAGGTAGAACCAAGAGAACCAAATAACCCCATTAAAAAATGGGGTACGGAGCTAAACAAAGAATTTTCACATGAAGAACTTGGGAGAGCTGAGAAACACTTTAAGAAATGTGCAACATCATTAATCATTAGGGAAATGCAAATCAAAACAACCCTGAGATTTCACCTCACACCAGTCAGAATGGCTAAAGTCAAAAACTCAGGAGACAGCAGGTGTTGGCGAGGATGTGGAGAAAGAGGAACACTCCTCCACTGCTGGTGGGATTGCAAGATGGTGCAACCACTTTGGAAATCAGTCTGGCGGTTCCTCAGAAAACTGGGCATGACACTTCCTGAGGACCCGGTTATACCACTCCTGGGCATATATCCAGAGGATTCTTCAGCATGCGATAAGGACACATGCTCCACTATGTTCATAGCAGCCCTATTTGTAGTAGCCAGAAGCTGGAAAGAACCCAGGTGTCCTTCAATGGAGGAATGGATACAAAAAATGTGATATATTTACACAATGGAGTACTATTCAGCCATTAGAAACAATGAATTCATGAAATTCCTAGACAAATGGATGGAGCTGGAGAACATCATACTAAGTGAGGTAACCCAGTCTCAAAAGATCAATCATGGTATGCACTCACTGATAAGCGGATATTAGCCTAGAAACTTGGAATACCCAAGACATAATCCACATATTAAATGATGTCCAAAAAGAATGTAGGAGTGGCCCCTGGTTCTAGAAAGACTCAGTGCAAGAGTATAGGGGAATTCCAGAATAGGGAAGCGGGAAGGGGTAGATGGAGGAACAGGGGGAGGGGAGAGGGCTTATAGGACTTGTGGGGTGGGGACCCAGAAAAGGGGAAATCATTTGAAATGTAAATAAAAAATATATCAATAAAAAAGTAGTATCTCTGGCAAAGTGAAAAAATAAATGTTTATAATTCAAACTATTCAAGAGTTTGATTCCTTGATATTTGGGATTTAAGGCTAGTCTAGGTAACATAGGATAGGCCCTCTCAAAGAAACAAACAGAAAAAAAAAAAGTGGGCATGATACTACCAGAGGAGCCTGCTATACCACTCCTGGGCATATACTCAGAGGATTCCCCAGCATTAATAAGGATACATGCTCTACTATGTTCATAGCAGCCTTATTTATAATAACCAGAAGCTGGAAAGAACCCAGATGTCACTCAACAGAGGAATGGATATAGAAAATGTGGTATATTTACACTATGGACTATTACTCAGCTATTAAAAACAATGAATTCATGAAATTCTTAGGCAAGTGGGTGGAACTGGTGTATGTCATCCTGAGTGAGGCGACCCAATCACAAAAGAACACACATGATATGCACTCACTGATAAGTGGATATTAGTCCAGAAGCTTGGAATACCCAAGACACAATTCTCGTATCAAATGATGCCCAAGAAGAAGGAAGGAGAAGCCGGAAAAGCTCAGAGCAGCAGTGTAGGGGAATACCAGGACAGGGAAGTGAGAAGGGGTGGATTGGGAAACAGGGGAAGGGAAGAGGCCTTATGGGACTTTTGGGGAGGGGGTATCCAGAAAAGGGGAATCATTTGAAATGTAAAGAAGTAATATATCCAATTAAAAAAAAAAGACTGTCAAATGTTGTTATTCACATCCTTTAGTACATTATAAATTTCCATTCTACATTCAATGGCCAATTAACAATTTAATTAACAGTTCTTATATTCTAAATCAATGAAAAGTGAAGATGAAAACTTTCTGCAATTACAGGTTTTAAATATTCTCCAAAGACACATTTCCAATGTTTGGTGTTTAGCCTGGAGTTCTTGGGAGGTGGAGTCTTTCAGTTATTGGTCCCATATCCCTGAAGATGGCTGTAAGAACCTGGTCCTTTCTCTTTTTGTTCCTTGGCCATGAGATAAACCATTTTACTCTTGTACTTGCTTTCACCATAAACCAGTGCCTCACTATGTGCTCAAAGCAAAATGATTAACCTCTAATGCATGGTAACACCCAAACCTATGAGCCAAAATCAATTCTTCTCCCTTCAGTGGCTTCTTTTACATGTTTTCCACAGGAGAATAAGTATGTAATGCACTGACTAATATAAGATTGTAGGGAGGGAAAAGAACAACATTTAAATGACAGCAGGGTACTGTAAGATTTCTTTTAAAAATTAATTTTCCTTTTAATGTTATACATTATGGATAGGGGTATGTTCCAGTGAGTGTAGGTATGTATGGAGGCCAGAGGTACTCCGGTCTCCCTGGAGTTGGAGTTATAAGCAGTAATGAGTCACCTGATATAGGTTTCTGGGAGTTGAACTCAGGTCACTATGTATGCAATCTTAAATACTGAGCCATCTCTTCAGCCTTGAATCAGATCATTTTAATCCTGGTTTTTAAATACTATTACCTAGTAAGATAACCTTAAACAAAATATTACTCCAAAGGCTTCATATTCTTATCTAAAAAGGAGAAATCTACATAGCATGTGCTCAGATATTCACAAATACTTACTAAAGTCATAATATGTAGACACTAGGAGATAAGATTAAACTATTTGACCCCAAACAACTCAGACCAATAAGTAAGACATATTCATGAACCAGATAACCAAGAAACAAAGTGATAAACACACGCATGTGCATGCAAACCCCCGTTTGAGGAAGGCAGAAGAATAGTTTTAAATAAATGAATGGGGAAATTTTTTTTAATCTTTCTTTTTTTTATTTGATATATTTTTTATTTACATTTCAAATGATTTCCCCTTTTCTGGTCCCCCACTCCCCGAAAGTCACATAAGCCCCCTTCCCTTCCCCTGTTCTCCCACCCACCCCTTCCCACTTCCCTGGTCTGGTTTTGCCCTATACTGCTACACTGAGTAAAAAGAAATTTTAAAATGAATTAGACAAAAGAAAATGACACAGGCAAACAGAAGATGAGGACATTCCAACCAGAAGCCAAGACAAAGAGCAGAAGAGCATCAATGTTTTTCAGGGAGGTATAAGCAGCTCAGCACTGTTGAAGCAGAACTGCAGAGCACAAGAGATATGGAGTAGGAGTTTAAAGGAGCGGCCAGATTGAGAGATCCTAGTATGAGACATTATGGAAGCTGGATGACATCCAGCAGGCAATGAAGATCCAAGGCAGAGTTTTCCTGGGGAGAGTGGCATACTTAGGATGTAATTTTAGAAAAATCCTTCTGACAGACAAGTCAAAGAAGAACATGAGTGGCACAGACGAGATGCAGAGATCTGGTTAAGAGTCTGTATCAGAAACTAAGAGAATGAGTCATTCCAGGAAAATAGTTCTAGGCATACATAATAGCTTCAAACAGAGGAATAAAATCAGCAGAGCTAGGAATGGACTGATGGGAAGGAAAGGAAAAGAGAGGGAATAGAGCAGGTTTCTGCTCAAGCAGACACAGACCTGAAATACTGAACAGGAATAATAGGCAACTATCTTGAGATCAGCCTAGGTCAAGTAAAGGCTAACACACAGAGTGGCAATAATTTACAGTGAAATTAATATAATCCTCAGGAGAGCAGCCTGGTCTGAATATATGAAAAAGTGGGAATAAGGCATACAGTTTGTAACTATGATTTTATAAACAATGTAACCCTGTAGATACAGGTGTAATACACAAGGTATGAAGTTCTAAGCTAGATTTTTATTAAATATGCAATTATACTTCCTGCAAATAGGAACACAGAGAAACCTGACAGCACAGAGGGTAACACCATCCCAAAAGTTTGGTCACCAGAATGAAATGCAACTCAATGCCAACCCAGAAAACAAATTAAAGCTGAAACTTAGCTCTAAACTTAATGAAGGATTTTAACCTTGGCATTTGAGGGAAAATGAAAAAGCAAGGAGGACATTTTCAATGTTTTCTTGCTTGTTTCCCCTGAAGCAGGACTAAATCTAGTAAAGACTTTCTGACTTTTCCTTAAAACAGGTCTTAGTTCCTCCTTTAACAAATGTCTTCCTTCCTAGAACAAATGCCTTTATCTCTGAAGGTAGTTATCAAGAGAAAGTTCTCAACAAACAGGCCTTTCTCAGTCTTCCCCAGCCAATTACTATTATATTACCCATATTCCCAGTCATATTTGCCCACAATTATCTACCCTTACATTAATACACATGCCTTAATGACATTACAGGGGATGCTGAGACAAGCAGGTCTCTGTTAGGTTGGAGCAGGCCTATATAGCAACTTCCAGGCCCCTCAGGGTTGCAAACTGAAACCTTAGTGGGGGTACCCACAGCACAAAAACAAACAAATCTTTGGGTCTTAGTTTCCAAAGTCTAGATAAAATTAATGCTAGACAAATGTGTATGTACATTTTTCTTTTGTTTATAAGATCCTTAGCCATAAACACAACATAGGAAGAAAAAATGTTGACTCCCCCCACTAATAAAAATGAGGTGGTCATTGGGGAAATCATCAAAAATAGTTTCAATCAAACAGTAGTTAAGTAGTATAATCAGTGAGAACAAAGGCTTTGGGATTTTTTTTCCTGGTACTGCAGTGTGAACCCAAGGCTTTATGTATGCTAAGCATATACTCTACCCCCTAGCCTGGACAATGTCATTAAGAAGGGAGGAAAATCTATATAATGAGTATTGGGGAAAAAATCAATTTTAAAATCCTTCTGGATCATATTATAATTTTTTCAAATGAATAAAAAGGCTATCTCTGGAAAATTTTATTAAAGTCCATATACAAGTATAATGCTCATGTATGACCACACACATATACATATTAGTACTTGTATGTGCACATGTGTGTGAAGACACGTATCACCTTCAATCACTCTGCACTCTACCCTTCGAGGTAGTCTCTCAATGAACCTAGAGTTCACAGATCATGTGGGCTGGCCAAACCATGGGCTCCCTGAAATAACCTTTCTCTGCTACTAGAGACTAGGAATAAAGCTATGCTCTCCTGCACTTATTTTATATGGTTGCTAAAGAACAATACTCCACAGGAGGACAAGACAAGTGGGGAGCTAACTGCCAGCCAAAGAAAACAGGCTGTGCAGGTTTCTGCCATTGATGCCTCATAAAAGCATTGTCATCTTCTGCCTATAATACTTCCTCCTTTGGTTACTATTTACTTAATTTTCAAGGGTCAAACTCTACCTTACAAAGCATCCAACAAATGCTCAGTTTGTTGATTAAAAAAAAAGTTAGTTAGGATCAGAATTTTTAAACTCCCAGTAACATTCAGAGCTTGAGTCAAAGTGGAAATTTGAACCATTTAATTCATAAGTGTCCTTTTTTTCCTTTTTAAAAAATTGGATATTTTATTTATTTACATTTCAAATGCTATCCCCTTTCCCAGTTTCCCGTCTGCAAACCCCCTATTCCATCCCCCCTTACCTTGTAAACGAGAGTGCTCTCCCACCCACCCACCTACTCTCACCTCACTGACCTAGCATTCCTCTACACTGGGGCATCAAGCCTTCACAGGACCAAGGGCCTCCCCTCCCACTGAAGGCCCTTCAGCTTCTCCTAACTCCAACATTGGTGTCTCTGTGCTCAGTCCAGTAACTGGCTGTGAGCATCCACATCTGTTGCAATGAAGGTATTATTTCCTTAATTATTTATATAATTTAATGTTATAATAAAGCTTTACAAATAATAAAATTTTAAATGGACTCATGGTAGGATCTAAGGTGATACTTCTGAAAATTAGGTATTCAACTACTACTTTACCTGCAAGAGTCAAGTACCAACAAGTACTTGGTTGTGCAAGTAAAAATTACAGATGTCAACTGCTATTTCTCTTGTGGAGAAGCTGTCAGTCACTAAATAGGATCTCTCTCCACAAGTACACACTTATTTCAGCCTCTGCCAGTGGAAGTGTTAGAGCAGATGTTGGCAGACTGTGACATACAGTATGTCTTTAAAACTTGTTGGGGTGTGAAATTTCATAAGGTCAAAAAATGCTGCATTTTGATCAGCAGATAGAGATTTTTCTGTTTTTTTTATAAATAATTTCAGACAAACCAATAGATTTGCTGGTAAAATGGACATTTCTTTAGCAGGACATGACAACCGTTTAAAAGGTAATTTCTACCACATTAATAAGCAAATGTTCAACCACAATTCCTTTAGGCTGAAATATGTCTTAAAACAATTTAAAAACCCACAACACAGTATTCCTGTTGTCAAGGTAATTAAATAATTCTTTGTTTACAAGAGCCACTTTTGTTTTGAACATGTTTTGATAGAAAAGGCTGTTTTTCTTAATATATACATACACACAAAAATATATACATTTAAAACATATGATAAGAAGCTTTCATTTCAAAAATAAAAGTTCTCTACACAAGAAAGTACAGATATGAATGCAGAGGGTTTTAGAATTAGTTCCCAAGGAAGTTCTCAGAGAAGTATCCAGGAGTAAATATCAAAATATGTTGCACATAAATTTTTTTGATAATATTGATAAAATTTTAGAAGAAATATTATCCTTCAATTATTTGTAAATCCATATGCTTTTAGCTTTATTTTAAAAACTGAAAATAAAGTTTGAAATTCTTTTGTGGTAAAATGAATTTGTAATACTTAAGAAATGTTTTCTTTCCTGAATCGCTCAGTTATTCAACTATGTTCACAAACATCAATTCTCCCTCATCTTTTTCCAACATTTCTAACATATCACCCAACTAAAATAGAAAGGTCATCTAGTTAAAAATTTTAACACTATACAAGTAACTGTACCTAGTTCTTCTATATGCCAATTTGAACTTAAAACTGCTTTAGTTCAGGATAAACACAGGAGGATTCTTTAATTGGAGAAGTAGGTATAAATCATTTAAAAACTTGGTCAAATATGAAAATAAAAACAATCATTGTTATCATCAAGGACATCTTTTAATTAAACAAATTCAACAAAGACAACATTTCTAAGTAAACTATGAGCATTTTGTTAGATATTCCTAAGAAATATGAATATAACTAAAAATATAAAATAATCCCAGGAAATTATTTCTAATAGAAAAACATTTATATAATAAGCCAAACAGCCAAACAGTGTGACAGGGAATTCTGTGAGGTAATGCAGAAAGTAGGGTAACATCTTACAACCCAGATCACAGGTCCTTATTTACATTTTATATAAAAACACTTAAGCTGTATAGGCAGGACATTATGCATTATATTCAACTCTAAATACAGAAAATGGTAAACTATACTGCATTGTGTAAGATTATATAAATCCCTGTCACAGGATTTGAAATTTCTTACAGAGTTGATCATTTCTTTCTGTTAAATGTAAATAAACTTTAACAACAGTTTCTCAGATCCATAAACACACCTGGCACATATCATCATGCAGATAAATGAACCTGTGGTGAATTAACAATTGTTATTCACTTACTTGCCACTGAGAAGTTGTTGAGGGGATAAGGTAAGTCCACATCTTGAGGTTTCTCCTTATAGCCTATGAATGAGCCATCTGTCTTCAAAAGGAAGTATCTTGGCCTCCAATTTTTTATATATTCTCCTACATGGAAAGAGCATATGTTTTAATGACAAAAATGAAGTAATGTTTAGGTAAAAAAAATAATTATAGTTTAACATGTCCCATAACACTGACCTCCAAAATTTTAACAAGTAATTTTCTTCTAGTGACTTACAAAAGAAAATAAGTCTACAATTAAGATTTAATAAGCCCAGACACTTTGTTTTTAATGATTCCATAATTTGATTATTCATTTGGACCATTATTCCTTCAGAGAATCATTCTTATGAATACGCTTTTGTTCAGTTTTTCAATTTATCAGTTGGCTGTTTAAGCATATTTTCAGCCATTTTAGAAAGCCCTGGTAATTCCATGAACAGTATTTATGAATTACAGGGAAAACAGACTATAAGCAGAGGATGAAATACATGTTCCACTTTCATGATCATAATACTCCTTTTTGGCTTTTCCTTTTCAAACAAGAGGGAAAAAGTTAATTCCTTTTCCTTTTTTAAGACACATCTCACAGGATTGCCTCAAACTCAGTCTTCTGGCCTCAGACTCTAGGGTTATGATAGGATGTATTTTCTTGTTAATCTCGACCTTAACTTCCTCTTTCTAAAAAAATAACCTTTCACACAATGCTGTGACCAAGTCACAAAACTGAAAGAACATGAGCTAATACAGCTCAAAACCACACCAAAGTCACATATAGAAACAAATGCAACACAATATAGTTATAGGGCATGACTAACTGTACAGATATGTACATTTTTATTAGATTTACACATGACTTCCACCTAGCTACCAAAATAGACTCAATTTGAAACAGCAGAGCCATAATAGTTCAGTGGAAAACCAGGCATAGCAGTTCATACCTGTTTTCTCAGCACTAGAGGAGGCTGAAGCAGGAGCATCACCATGAATGCCAGGTCATGCTGAGCTACAAACCAAGACTTGGGGGTGGAGGGTTTATGGAGTTAAGTGCATCAGCAAGAAAGGAGGAAGGAAAGAGAAGGGTGGAAGAGAAAAGAGAAAAAGCTGAAGGGGACGAGGGAACCCTGTGGTTATCTGGTCTCCTGCTGTTAGTAAGTGCTGAATCTCAGAACTACAAAAACCTGAAAAGGTCACATGTGATACAAAGCAGCTTGTTCTTCCCACTAAGTTTAAACCTAGCACCCGACTTCTACCATCCCTTATACTACCAGTAGTAAGTCAGAACAAACTTCCTCAGTATCTCCCTGACAGCCAAATCTTAACTGACCCACTACTCCTTTACATCCAGCCTCTGCTAATGTTCTCAACTGCTCTCAGCCTAACTCACCACAGCTTCTACTAACTCATCACCTCCAGATTCATCTTATCTTTGTGTATACTCCATTGCTTTTCCCATCTTTCTGCTCTAACGTATTTTTACACTAACAACATGATAGGCTTGTGGAGCATTCCTTAAATCACAACACTCGGGAGACAGAAACAGGTGGATCTCTCTGAGTTCAAAACCAATCTGGTCTGCAGAGTAAACTGTAGGCTGGCCAAGTGTATAAAGAAAACAAAACCAAAAGAGCAAACTCATTGCATTTAATGTAACATATATACATTAACATATATGTATCATGTTTATATATATGATATCTATGATATATCTATATCTAGCTTTTCCTGAGCAGCATGGTGGCATGTAACCCTAGCACTAGGAAGGCAAAGGCAAGAGACTACAAGTTAAGGTTATACCTGACCGTTCAGTAAAAAATGTGCAGCACTGTACAGCAGTTCTTTCTACCTACACCTAAACACAAATAGCTGGACTTTCTTCTCTATTTATACATTCAGTCTATTAGAGGGTATTGCTCTGATTGAAATATAAGAAGAGAATAAATCTCAAGTGGGTAACTGAAGAAGGGAAGCCTATTCAAATAGCTATTAGTTTATTCAGATTGTATCTTGAATAACTCTTGTATACTATACATTTTTAAAAATCATGTATTAGTCATACAGATATTAGTTTACTGATTAAACAGTTCAACTTTCACAGTTGAAACACTTTTACATAGTTATATTTGTTACCACTAATCAATTTCATTTAAAAAAATACTCTTTAAAACACTGAGAAGCTTTTAAAGCTCATGATAGCAAACATGTTTTCCAAAATTCTACCCTTTGCCCTTGGAGGTCATTTTTTTATTGTCTCAGTAGTAATTACTGCCATTCTTTGTTGACTAGCAGTAATAGACTCTCTCGTACCCTCTACTTACTGTCTGTCACTTGATTGATAGTCATAATAAATAAACGAAAGATACAAGCATATGTAAATATTTCATACATGCATACAGGTAGATAAGAAAAATTTCAGCACACATATACCTGATGCCTTCTCTACTTTTACTAAAAAAAAAAAAAAAAAAAAAAAAAAAAAAAAAAAATTTCACTCTTAGCAATCATACAATGTTTACTTAAGTTTCTATTCAACACCAAAAAGTTGTTCCTGTGTTGACTGCCATTACTATTTCTTTCCTATTTAATTATGATTTCCTATATAATTTTATATTGTTAGGTGACAATATTTAATCATTGATGTAGCATTTAGGTTCCAAATACTGTTGTTAACAAGAACAGATTTATACTGATACTGTCAAGATGAATAGCAAGTGATAATTTCATAATCATACCAAAGATAAAATGAAACAAACTCATCTGAAAAGTATAAAGACCAAATCATAAATTAGAATCATTTCTTTTTTATATATATATATATATTTTTATTCGATATAATTTATTTACATTTCAAATGATTTCCCCTTTTCTAGCCCCCCCCCCCCAATCCCCGAAAGTCCCGTAAGCCCCCTTCTCTTCCCCTGTCCTCCCTCCCACCCCTTCCCAGTTCCCCGTTCTGGTTTTGCCAAATACTGTTTCACTGAGTCTTTCCAGAACCAGGGACCACTCCTGCTTTCTTCTTGTATCTCATTTGATGTGTGGATTATGTTTAGAATCATTTCTTAACATGTAAAATAGAACTGAACACATTCATTCAGAAAATGTAAGATTGAAAGCAAAAGCAAAATTGTATTTCTAAACCTAATTTTCCTTTATCATCTTAAGTATTTACATGTTCGGATGATAGTGAATAAAAAATTATGACGTTAGAGCTGTCAACAGTTCTCTGAAAATTAGTCTATTATATATCTCTTAAGAAAAATGCAAAACAACATTAAAATCACCACAACCACATAAGTAATGAATATTACTATGACTACATAATTTCTCAGCTTTATAATCAATATTATGGGATCACCATTCCAAGTATGGTTTTTTACTTTCCCAAAAAGGATTCTGGAATTTTGGAGTAATGTAATTATTAAAAGATAAACTTTCAAAAGAAGAAGTGTAAATCTCAATCCCTGGAATTACCTTATTCTATAAAAGAGAGTATCATCTCATTTTGCAATAGAGGCAAGGAGGTTACAAACTTTTTGAACAGCTTTTCCTAGGTTATCCTGGTAGCCCCAAATAAATAATAAACTTAAAACGCACTTAAAAGAGTAAACATGACATGTGAAGAAAGAGAGGAAATCAGAAGACCGTGGAAACAATGGCAGAAGATTCAATACAAACTAAAAAATACCTTGATCCACCAGAAAGAAGAATAAAGAACAGATTTTCTCTGAAACCTGTTGAAGGAAGAGTCTTGCTCATGACTTGTTTTTTCTGCTGTGGTTGGCATGATTGTGAAATATTTGTTGTTATAAGACAGCATTGTAGTTGTTTAATCTATCTACCCTAAGAAGTGAAAGACAGCTTTTATATGTACAATTATCAAAGACTTATTTAAAGATTTATTTATTATATATAAGTATACTATAGCAGTCTTCCGACCCACCAGAAGAGGGCATTGGATCCCATCACAGAAGGTTGTGATCCACCACGTGTTTGCTGGGATTTGAACTCAGGACCTCTGAAGAGCAGTCAGTGCTCTTAACCACTGAGCCATCTCTCCAGCTCCCAAAGACTTGTTTATACAACAAACACAAAAAAATAAATCTAATAATCCACTATCATGAGAGAAAAGGATGCAGCTCTACTCAATTTCTTATAAAACACCAAATCATTTTTATAAGCAGTAGAGAGAATGTATTTGTGAGAATGTATCGGTCTTGGCCAACTTTCGTTTTAATTAATAATTCATTTCCTATATTAAAACAAACAATCCCAATGGTTTTGAGGAGATTCCCACGATTTTAAAAAGGGCACAAATGATAATTTTGTTTTGGATAAAGCCTAAAATTTTCACAGCCTATTCAAACAGATCATGTTGTGGATGGAGTGATAGACATTCCACTCTGGGTCTCCTGAAGTGGTTAATGTAGTGTCAAATTACATTGTTTAATGTCTTCATTTTAAATCAGTATACATATATAAACTTTATTCCACTATTCATTAATATTTCACTAAGAATCATCATGTAGTTTTTAAAGCTTTCTGATGAAGACATAGGGGCCTATATGTGTACACCAAAAATAGATTAAATGTTCCATAAGTCTCTGATTTGTATTTGATTGTATATGTCCACACTTGTTCAGATATCTAACTAGAAAATATGATTAAACATAATCCAGGCTTCTGCTCTTAAACGTGAATTGGGGTACTAAGTATTCAATTCTGTCTTAAAGTTAGGTTTTATGGAAGAAGCTTTATCTTTAAAAAAAAAAAAAGATAAAGTTAGAAGCAGGATGAAAGATGAACCAGTGGAGAACACTGCATCCATACTCATAAACTAGGAACCTGCCTCAACGTTTTATGCTAACATGGGCTAGGCTAAAAATATATAGTAATAACAAATAGGTAAAATAAATTTGGCCTTATTAAAACAGACACAATACAGTTCAACTGATTTGATGTAATTATAGCACTAATTTTCACAAATCTCACAAATCAACCATTTAGAATTCAGTTATTAAAAAGTCATATTAAAAATATGCTCCTATAACTTAGGATAGGACATGAGATTAGATTCCTACTTCCCCAAAGAAATTTAAAGACCCTAATTAGTAACAGTAAATAAACTTAAATTGTTAAGATATAAGCATAATATTGCTATTGAAGTTACCTGTGGCAACTCCTACTTGATGTGTCTCAGATTAAACAACTAACCAAACTTTGCAAACCAGGCTTGAGGGTTTTTTTTTTAATTTGTTTGTTTTCTAAATTTTTTTTAAATTCTCTACTTCTTAATTGTCTTAGTGGCCAGACATGCTGGCACACACCTGCAGCTCACAGTCTGGAGGCTGATTAGAACTGCTGTTTGATGCCATTCTGAGTTACCTTACACTGTAATGTGACGGCTTGCAGCCAGACTCTGGGGCATATAGCTTACATGTGAACCATGATTACACCACTGCTTAACTAAAGGAGGGAGCTTACCCTCCCACACATCCCAACTACAAAATAAGAGTTACCATAGTGCCTACACAGATTATGTGGGGACATAATATAGAAGCTCTTAAAATTTTGTACTAGATTTTTATTATTAAAGGGAACCACTGCTAAATAATACAATTTATAATCAGCATTGTACTTATCCAGGAATATCCATATAATTACAAAACAATAAATGTGTATCATAAATCAAAAACTGTCTTTTGAGCTGGGGAGAGGTCTACAAACCTTTCTTTTTAATATGTATTTGTATTATTTTAATACATATATAGGGTATGTGCATGGTTATTGCAAGTATCCCCAGAGTCTAGAAGAGAGTTTAGGTTCCCTGGAGCTAGAAATAGAAGACTGTGAACAGCATTGCACAGGTGCTGGAGACCAGACTTGAGTCCTCTGAGAGCTGTACCTGCTTTTCACCACAGAGTAGCTCTCTCCAGCCTGGAAATACTTGTTTTGACTGAAGAAACGGTAAAACTATGCAATATCTAAATCCAGCATTAGTTCAAATCATATTCCTTCTTTAAGATAAAGATAAAGGATCAGAAAAGTCAACCGCAGTCTCAGAGCTCTTGGAGCTCTTCTCCTTTCTTGATGGGATTCCCTGGTACTGTCCAGGTTCATCCCCAGCTGAACTCAGGCAATCTTCTAGGCTTTAGCCTCCCAACACTAGTCATATCCCACCTGGTTTTATGAACAATTTTTATGAATTTAAGAATGTCTAGGAGCTGAGGAGATGGCTCTGCAGGCAAAAGCACTTGTTCTGCAAGCCTCCCCATCAGAGTTAGATCCCCAGAACCCTCAAAAATGCCAGGCTGTATGCAGAAGAATGCGAATTGATCCATCCTTGTCTCCTTGTACTAAGCTCAAATCCAAATGGATCAAGGACCTCCACATAAAGCCAGACACTCTGAAGCTAATAGAAAAAAAACTGGGGAAGACCCTTGAGGACATCGGTACAGGGAGAAAGTTTCTGAACAGAACACCAATAGCGTATGCTCTAAGAGCAAGAATTGACAAATGGGACCTCATAAAATTACAAAGTTTCTGTAAGGCAAAGGACACCATCAAGAGGACAAATCGGCAACCAACAAATTGGGAAAAGATCTTCACCAATCCTACATCAGATAGAGGGCTAATATCCAATATATATAAAGAACTCAAGAAGTTAGACTCCAGAAAACCAAACAATCCTATTAAAAAATGGGGTACAGAGTTAAACAAAGAATTCTCACCTGAAGAACTTCGGATGGCGGAGAAGCATCTTAAAACATGCTTAACTTCATTAGTCATTAGGGAAATGCAAATCAAAACAACCCTAAGATTTCATCTTACACCAGTCAGGATGGCTAAGATTAAAAATTCAGGAGACAGCAGGTGTTGGAGAGGGTGTGGAGAAAGAGGAACACTCCTCCACTGCTGGTGGGGTTGCAAATTGGTACAACCACTCTGGAAATCAGTCTGGCGGTTCCTCCAAAAACTGGGCACCTTACTTCCAGAAGATCCTGCTATACCACTCCTGGGCATATACCCAGAAGACTCCCCACCATGTAATAAGGATACATGTTCTACTATGTTCATAGCAGCCCTATTTATAATTGCCAGATGCTGGAAAGAACCCAGGTATCCCTCAACAGAAGAGTGGATGCAAAAAATGTGGTATATCTACACAATGGAGTACTATTCAGCCATTAGAAACAATGAATTCATGAAATTCTTAGGCAAATGGATGGAGCTAGAGAACATCATACTAAGTGAGGTTCCCCAGACTCAAAAGGTGAATCATGGTATGCACTCACTAGTAAGTGGTTATTAACCTAGAAAACTGGAATACCCAAAACATAATCCACACATCAAATGAGATACAAGAAGAAAGCAGGAGTGGTCCCTGGTTCTGGAAAGACTCAGTGAAACAGTATTTGGCAAAACCAGAACGGGGAACTGGGAAGGGGTGGGAGGGAGGACAGAGGAAGAGAAGGGGGCTTACGGGACTTTCGGGGAGTGGGGGGGGCTAGAAAAGGGGAAATCATTTGAAATGTAAATAAATTATATCGAATAAAAAAAAAATGCCAGGCTGTGATCCCAGTATAGGCAAAACAGGAATTCCCTGGAATGATACGGCTAACCTAGTAGAATGTGCAGGCTCTGGATTCGAGTGAGAAATCCTATATAAGGTGGACAGAGATAAATGAAGGCACCTGACTTCAACCTTTGCCTCCACACACATATGCACACAGATGTGTATGTTCACCTGTATATATGTATGTCCATTCTCATACCTGTGCATGCATGCATGTGCACACAAACACACAATTCTAATAAATGCCTCTAGACATAATAGCACATTTCATAAAACTTAAAACATTTCAATAACCTATCTCCAGCGGTACTCTTCAAAGTTTTCATGGACTTCATTTTTTAACCTCAGACCAAAAAAAAAAAAAAAAAAAAAAAAAAACAATGTCACCATCTGCATAAAAATCTATTTAATCTCATGATTCATATTAAACATTTAATTGTTTATTTATTGGCAAATGCAAAGTAAATTCAAACACATGAACTTCCTAAAAGAATAAAGCAAGCATTTTTCCATCAGCAGATTTCATAAGCAAATATTATCCCCACAAACAAACAAAGATACTGTGTAATGTAACAATATGTGATATAGCCTAACTATCTTAAAACCAAGTATTATATAGGAAAGTACATGATGGTAAATACAGCATAACATCTGAATTGTTTAAACCTGCCTATTGTATTTTTATATAAAGGAATCAAATAAGCTATACATGGAAGCCTATTTATGTCTCTCAGGAAGAAGAAACATGCTTCTCATTGAAATCAATATTATTGTTTTGTAGATATTTTAAAAATAATCTTTGTATTTTATTTCATGTTCTTCACAGCAAAGTTTTATACTACTTTTTAAATATACAAGGACTATATAAATTAAAGTGAAAATGATTTTCATATTGTTATTAAAATATATTATTTAAATCTAAATAAAATAGTTTATAACTCGGAGAATAGTAAATTATTCCATTAAGAGTGATGTTCAGTAAGATATTCTCATATTTATTTAACATACTTAATAAAAAATAATAATGATCCAAAAGAAATTAAAGAGATTTTGGTTGTTATTATTTCAATATTCAGCTTAATATTTTAATAAACTTATGCCCACATAGGGATATATACGTCTGCATTGTGATATCCATGTATGTGCATGCACACTCATACACATGTCTAAATTTAGTTTTTGCAGTTTTTACAAATTTTAATGTTTAGATTGTCACTTCCTTTTCACTGAGACACTCAGATACTGTATTTCTTTACCCTTTGGTAAATAAAATGTGCTAAATTTTTCTGTGATCTCTACCAACATCCCTGAACAGCTGTCATCAACTGGCTTAACTATGTGTTAGTCTGAATACACTAAAAAACAAAACAAAAACCAGATTTGTCTACAGAACACACCAAAGACAATATAGGCTCCAGGTGACTCATCACAGAGTATGCTTTATAAACAGGTTTTTACAATTTAGGATAAAGATGTATAATAGATAGAATCAGTTAAAAAAAAATGTAGTTTTGTGAGGCTGGAGGGGATGGTTCAGTGGTTCAGAGTACTGACTGCTCTTCCAGAGAACCCATGTTCAGATCCCAACACCCATGTGGTACCTTACAACTATCCTTAACTCCACTTTGAGAGGATTTAAGGCCCTCTTTTGACCTCTGTACTTGTGGTAGACAGACATACATGCAGACAAAGCACCAAAACACAGAAAATAAAAAGTCTTTAAACTTTTTAAATAATTTAATGTTGAAATACATACAAGTACAAATGCAACGTACATGCAAAATACATGCAAGTACAAGTGCAAATGGATTATGCAGGTATAATCCAACCCTCATAAAATATTAAGTCTAGTAATGAAGTGGAAGTTTCTGGATATGTCAAGTAATACAGACTCCCATGGTGAGGTCGACGCACATGGTATATTGCTGAGGCAAGACCCATGGGAGGACTTGTGCTGTTTGGAGAAGTACAGATAGGACACAGCAGACACAATTCGGCAGAGACCTGGCGTTTCTGTTAGATCGTGCCATGCTGCTGATTTGTGTTTGTTATCCTGACATTGTTGAACTGGACTGCTGGTATCCTGACTAACAGAGATTGGAATAGCCCCAAGGAACTACTTCTAAATAGGCCCACATCCCCTTGTCCTATTTACCATCTTTTCTCCCCTACCTTTGGACAGTGGGCTAGAAGGGGTGGGGTTGAAGCATTTGAGAACCCCTATTAAAAGTAAGTTTTAAGAAATCAAAGCCTACATAGTAAGAAGTGTTAGGAATGAAATATAGAATCTGAAGAGGTGAGAAAAATTTAAGGACATATTTAGCTGAACTCTGGCGCACATCTGAAGTCCCAGATATTCAGGAGGCTAAAGAAAGAGGATTGCTTAAATCCAGAACCTTGAAATCAGCTTCGACATAATAGTTTAGGATACAGACATACCCAAAATCAAGTTTTCTAAATCAAAATGTATTTATTCACTTCTGATAAAGAATGGTTGTATCATTTTCCATCACTGCTTCCTTCAAATAAGTTCATTCCTTTACCTTTAACTAATCACTGCTGAACTATACCTATGCAATGTCTTTAACCATATTAAGTAATGCAACATCTGTGACTGACATTTCCAAGTGTCTATACATGTGCCTATAGAAAAAGGTAGTTGATACTACTTGCTGTCTGTGGCAAATTCAATACACAATATTTCAACAATTCAACATTCTGTTGCTTCTATGCAGATTCTAAAATGAGAAGGGACTACCTACTCTCCTCTTTCAGAGGTCAGTCTACTCCTGGACTGGACAATATTACCACTGCAACTTGTGACACAGAAGTTGTTTATGATTTTGTTCAATCTGCATTGTACTTTCAGGATGCCTTAAATGCTTTCCAGATGTACCCAATTTCTCTGTATGTTCATTCATGATTATTTTGAGAAATTCAGTCAGTCCTCCTTCTACTGCATAATGCATGACATTGTCATTTTTATATTAAGTATAGTTTTCATGCCTACTTCCTAAGGAAGGTTAGAATCCATGAGGCAATACTGTAAGGCAGTATTTCTCAGCCTGTGGGCTGTGACTCCTTGGGGTGAGGATGAACAACCCTTTCACATGGCTCTCCTGAGACCATCAGAAAACACAAGATATTTATATTATGATTCATAACAGTAACAAAATTAGTTATGAAGTAGCAATAAAAATAACTATGGTTGGGGGTCACCACAATATGTGGTACTATAGTAAAGGCTGCATTATTTAGAATTTTTAGAGCCACTTCTGTAAGATGTTAGAAGGCCAACTTTTAACTTCTCTAAGTAAGTGTTTTATCTGCATTGCATTTAAAATGTTCCATAATCTTAATAATGACTATCTGACCTTTAAGCATTATGATATCTGTTTAATGATCCTCAACAACCTGGTTAATTAAACCATGAAACCTATGGTTTTCAGGCAACTTTCCACCAAGAAATAATACATTTAATCATTCTTTTACACAAAACAACATCGTAACAATATTACAGTATCAAACGTTACTGAGAAAACCAAAGGGGAGTGGAGAACACTCAATGCTACACATAATCTCGCCAACAGAAAATAGCATCCTGGCAATGTAATGAAGAATAAACCCTGAGATTAGTTTACAGAGAAGAAGATATGTTGTGGAGAATTACTCAATCTGCACTACGCTTCCTGCTGAGTTAAATGTGAGCTAAATTATTATTTTGCTTTCACTTACGCCCTGTACACTATGAAAGCAGAGCTGTCTTTTTCTACATTACTACAAAAACTCTCCATTTCTACACCATACCTCATTTAAACATGGATATTAAATATTAATATTTATTAATACTTTATTAATAAAACAGTGTCATTCCTACACTATTTTAATAATGTGAAGATGTTAGAAAGTCTTGCAAATGCAGAGGAAAATAGATCTCTGTGTGTTTGAGGATAGCCGGGACTACATAATGAGTTCAAAAATACCCAAAGCTATGAAGAGAGACCTTGCTTCTAAACAATACAGTAAGAAAAAAATTCTTCAAAGAAACTGACTTATTTAAACTTAAATATAGTTTCATTAGGAAAAAAAATTAACATCCATATTGTAAACATTTTCTATTTTTAGCACATTATACTCTCTACATATTTAAATCTAAGTAGTATTTTATATATAATTTTAGTAAAAGTCTTAATAAAATCAAATATTGAGGCAATGTAACCATAATACAAACCTATACATCAAGTCTGTTCAACACCTGTAACAGATCAGGCTAACAAAGAACTATTAATTGAGTAGGTACATAACTTTTCACTCTTCTGCCACACTCATGGCAGAAATACTTAGGATATCTCAGTATAAAACTCTTTGGGGTCACTCCCTACCGCCCTTTTGGTCTCAACTGTGCAAGTACAGCGAAAGAGCTCGCTCATCAGGAGGCCTGTACTGGGGCAGGGACAGGGTGGACAGTCAAAATGTTCCACCTGCTTTATAAAATTAGTGGGAAGAATAGCACTTTATTTTACACCCTCCCCTAAACATCTCTCTAATGATCAACTTCTAATGGTGTGGGATCCTGAAAAATACGTATCATCAAACCCATGACATCTATCATTTTAAGGGTAAATTCATGCCCTTCAAACTTCTTGCTTTCCTTAAATAATAATCTAAGATGTCCATTGCCATCAGGTTACAAGAAAACTTGACTTTGCTTAAAAATCCTCAGCTAAGCCCTGTGTTTCACCCCAAAAGGATCACTTCATACAAATGAGGGGCAAGCATTGCAATATCCTCACTGCGGAGACACCACCAGGAAGCTGAGCCATAGAGGAAAGCCTGTAGAAGACACGGATGATGCTGGAATAGGCAGCTATATAAACAGCATCCGAACCCAACTGTCCAGACTCAAGTGACACTTATGCCACTCATTACACTAAGTAAGTAGTGACAAACCACTCTCTTCAGGCTTTGGTTCCCTCTTCTGCAAAATGAAGACAGCAGTAATAAAAAATAGATTAATATTTATAATATACACAGAACATCTGCTCACAATAAGAATTATATAACTTTTTGCTAATAAACTAAAATGTCTTATGGTATAAATAAGAAACCAAGGCAAAAGACTTAACAGAGGGAAAGATATGAAGATACACAGTAGTCATGTCTTAAATTCTTTTTTTAAGGGAAATAAAAGAAATTTAGGGACTAGGGTGATAGTTGATAACGTTTTTGCCACAGAGGCATGAAGACTTAGGTTCAATCCCCAAAACCTGCATAAAAAGCTGGGCATGATGTGCATGCTGGCATGACGTGCATGCTGGCATTCCAGTACTTGGGTAGCAGAGACAAGTGACCCTGGGGCTCACAGACCGGTCAGTGTGGTGGATCATGTGAGCTCCAAATGAGTTACCTATACCTCGAAAATTAACATGGAGAGTGGTGGACAAAGACACCTGATATCGACCTCTGGCCTCCACACATTCACGCAACACCATATATAAAAAAGCTTCCATTTCATTATTTATTGTACTTGGTCCTGTTTTCATAATCTTGATTTAAAAAAAAATAGCTGCCAACACTTTCATAGAAATCCTTCTTTAATTCAAAAATCACATGACCCTGAAAAGGCAATAAATTGGCTATACTATCAGATATTTCATTTCTTTCTAATGTCATTAAAAATAAAACACAAAAATTGTACAAAGAAAGGCTGCATGTCAGTGCGTTGGCATCCCTTCTCCCTGGGCACCTCTTTCATGGCACACTCTCACTCTGAATTCTGAAACACATTAAACTACATATTATACTTGGATTTTACAATTACTTGGAAGAAGCCTACATTTTTAACTGCTGATATTTTATATATTATTTTTATCTTAAATATATTTTATTAAAATTTTAAATGTCTATATTTTCAATTGAAAGAGAACTATGCTTCCATTTCAATGAATGATGTCAAATATACAGATCCAAATGTAGGGATACAAATACAAATAATTTAAATACTTTCCTATCTATAGTTAAATCCATGAGAAAGTAACACACAGAGACACAAGTAAACTCTGACTTTTCCAGGTGGATGATTTTCTTATCCTCTTTGTGTATGGAATTAATGTAGCAATTTGTATTCGGTCAACTGTTTAATATTTTTCAAGAGAGAACTGTGCTTAAATGTTGTCATCAAATTGAAATGCCCAGATATCTTTAACATGTTTAAAAAGACAGAATAAATCAAAGAAATGCAACGAGAAATCAAACTATTCAAACTCAACTATTCAAATAGACTTATTCTCCTCCAAAAATCAAGCTTATAACATCAAATAAATACCACAAAAGCCACTTCTCAATGTTAAAAATGAATTTACTTACCTTGGCCCTCTGAGGGCAGTATTACATAACACAAGTCAGAAATTTCAGTAAAAAAACAATTCTAATAAACTAGCATTCTAATAAAACTCCAATTTAAAAACCAGAAATGAGTATATTTTACTCATTATATATTAGTATTTTTATCTATTCTGTACTTGGACATCAATGATTGTTTTGAAATGCTTTTTGTAAACTTTCTACAAAACTAAGATGCCAGTAAGAAAAATGTTTGTAAGCCTCATATAAAAGTCACCTAAAATATCTTTAAAATAATATAATGGTTCAATGCTATGTCAATATGTATATCCTATCATTCTATTCTCTATAGATCAGTGGTTTTATAATATTTTTTAAATTAAGAGGCAACATACATTCATATGGATAAACTAATTCACAAATTAACAACCAAGGTAAACCCTAAAATTTCTTCTTGAAAATAAAAAACAGCCAATGAGCTTATTTGTTAAAAAAAAAATCACTTAAGAATAATAAAATACAATACAAAGGTAAGTTAATATTGTAGAATCAAAGCTCAGAATTTTCATAACTAATTCTAAAAGTATAAAATACCTTTACTACACTAGCTCATCACACTATAGATGTCTTATTTCTTTTCTTTAAAAAGTACATTATGCAGGAAAATGTTTCTATAACTTATTTACTGACCACTTTGATAAAAGACTTAATCCTGAAAATTCCAATAGTGAGATAGAGCTTTTATTTAGCATAATAAAAGTGCTAATCTTACCATCACTGCTTGATGTATAAGGTAAATGATTATTATCCATGCCTAAACTTCACACCACTAACATGAACACACACACACACATACACACACACTACATAAAAAGGAAAAATCCTAGCTTTTAAAAACATGGCATATTAAAGGGAGATTAAAGTTACTACAAGCAGTGACAGAAAATTTGTTTTATACAGCCAGTCAATTGTCATATGCTCAAATAGAAAAGAAATGGGTCTTTAGATTTTATATGTACTTTTAAGAAAAGCCCTCCTTTTTCCTGTAACTTAAGTTATAATTCTCAATTAGGAACTGTCTTTTTCTAACTTAGAAAAAAACTAGTTTTTTAATTAGTAAAATTATACAATTATATTCTTTTGAAACTACACAATCTCATGAATGTTTTAGGGTAAAAGAAAACAATTAAAAATACCTTTTAACTAAAATGAAAAGTAGACTGCGCTAACTACCTTGTGTGTTGAATGAATCGCAAATAGAAAGAAAAAAATAATGGTCATTTTATAATATTCTCTCTCTCTCTCTCTCACTCACACACACACACATGCATGCACACACATACACACATATGCATGCAAGTTCACATACTTGCCATACTTGCACACACATGTGCACACAAACACGTTCATGGGCCCACATGCATGTTCACACAAATATGCATACACACATGCACGTACACACTCACACATGCACACAAGCACACATACACACATGCACACAAGCACACAAGCACGCGCATACACTCATGGGCCTGCACACATGTGCACCCACATACATACAAGCATGTATGCATGCACATGGTAACATCTTTTCACAAAGATGCCAGGAAGCAACAGCTCCTATTCTATGTGTTATGTTCCAGTCTCAAATAAGTGACTTGCTTAGTCAATAAATGGAAGGCAGGAAGGCAGGAAGGCAGGAAGGCAGGAAGGCAGGAAGGCAGAAGGCAGGAAGGCAGGAAGGCAGGAAGGCAGGAAGGCAGGAAGGCAGGAAGGCAGGAAGGCAGGAAGGCAGGAAGGCAGGAAGGCAGGAAGGCAGGAAGGCAGGAAGGCAGGAAGGCAGGAAGGCAGGAAGGCAGGAAGGCAGGAAGGCAGGAAGGCAGGAAGGCAGGAAGGCAGGAAGGCAGGAAGGCAGGAAGGCAGGAAGGCAGGAAGGCAGGAAGGCAGGAAGGCAGGAAGGCAGGAAGGCAGGAAGGCAGGAAGGCAGGAAGGCAGGAAGGCAGGAAGGCAGGAAGGCAGGAAGGCAGGAAGGCAGGAAGGCAGGAAGGCAGGAAGGCAGGAAGGCAGGAAGGCAGGAAGGCAGGAAGGCAGGAAGGCAGGAAGGAAGGAAGGAAGGAAGGAAGGAAGGAAGGAAGGAAGGAAGGAAGGAAGGAAGGAAAGAAGGCCATCAAACTACTTATAGGTTTATATATTTCTTACTTTTAAAGCTAATCATCCTCTGTTCTAATATGTGTTAACAAGTTTACCATCTTTAATCAGATATTCTTGAGACTAAGAACTCATTAAAAATTTTAAGCCAAAACATTTTGCAAGATACATTAAAGTTATGTCAAACAGTGAAATATTCTGTTTTCAACATACTGGCCAATGTTTTTAAAATTACTATTCATGTAGCATTTTCTTGTGGTGTAATTCAAATATATTTATATACCATTTACACTAGAAGAACCTAAATCTTTTTTTTTAGTTGTTCTGAAAATACATGAAGTACAATTATATTCATTTATAAAAATGCCTTTATACATATATTTTAAGTGGATTCTTCTTCATCTGTTATACAACAGTTCACATATGTGAACATTCCCATTTCTTTTTATGCAAATTACTTCCGGTAAATAGCATTTTAAACAAGTATCATGTCAGTAAAGCATCATCATCATCATCATCATTAATGGGTTTTAGAAACAAGGTCTCTCTTTGTAGCTTTGGCTGTCCTGGAACTTGCTATGTAGACCTGGCTGGCCTCAAACTCATAGTATCAACCTGCTTCTGCCTCCCCTTCCTGATTATGAGGATTAAAGTCATACCACTTTTCCTAGCACAACCAATTTCTTGTTTGAAATTCTGCTTTGTCATTTTCTCTACTACTATGAAGCAACCTCTGGTGCTGATTAAGGCAGTTTCCAGCACAGCATCCCTTGCTTTAGTCATCACACAAAATTACTGACTCATACTTTATATAATAGACAATAAGAAAAACATTTTGAAAAGAAAAAGCTTAAACCCACCACCTACATCTGTGTGGAGATTACTCATACTCTAGGGAATTCATTGACTCCATTAGCACAATAAAAGCATTTCTTCTTAATGCTGACAGTTATTTATTACAAAATAAAGAGTTCAGATCATCAAATAATTTTTTAAACTTCCTCAGGCGATAAGACAGTACTGTTCGTATTATTTGTTCACTACTAGTATTTGTGATAGCAGACAAAAACATAATCCAAAAATAATTTCAGATTACTATTGAAGATGTAATTTAATGTATTCTTAATAAATGCATACTCATTTTTCCATAGGAAAGTGACTTTAATGTATAAATTATGAAACTCTCAGTGAACAACAGCCACTTATACATCTCCAAAATATTTACATTAACAGTTTCTCAACATTCTCTTTAAAGAAATTATTTCCCTTCAGATTTATGGAACAACAATACCTCACTAAACACTGGATTCCAAGATAAAAATCTTCTATCAGTGACCATTCCCTTAAAACGGCCTTACCAATAGAACACTTTACAAACACTTTGACTGCAGTATTGACGATCTCTAGACTTTATTAACACCTAATGAAATAAAATCCTAGTAACAGCTCCTCCTGAGGGTGTGCACATAGTGTTAAATGTACTATCCCTCTCACTTAGTCTTTTCAAGTCCCTGCAACAGCAGGCATTGTTTCTTTTTCAGACTCAGATCAGTTTAAGAGGCATACAAGCTCACTTATCTAAGATAAGTGATATTTAAATCTGTCCCTTTAACTTCACATTTAAACCGCCTTTGATATTTCAGTCACTTCTCCATGTGCTTGCCTGTACTAAGGTTTGTTACACGCCTCTGAGGAAATGAGCAAGGAAGTGACTAGGGCAGCGTGGGCAGACGAGTTCGCCTTCTTCAAGCTTGCTTTAGCCAGCTGTTCATTAACATGCTGACCTCTGCAAATTATACTCTCAATTTAACAAAACTATATGTGAAAAATGTCAGTTGCTTGTCCCAAACTTAGGAAGGGTCTCAGAACTGGCTGTGAAAATACAAATATTATGTGGATAATTCTACATTTCCCAATGAAATACAAAGGCAAAGGATAGGTCCAGTGAACCTGTTAACTATGCTTTCTCAACAAGCAGAGTAGAGTTGCTGGAGAAAAAACTGAAAATAAAATACATTTTCCCTTACAAAGACCAGACTTAACTTCTTATGAGGAGTAGAAAATAATGCTTTCAGAAAAACATTTTCATGGTCCTAAAGCTATGAGGATGCTGGCCTTTCATCCATACTTCAGGCATTTTTACTTAACAAATATGCAATAACCATCATGTGTAGAAAAGCAAGAGTATACCAAAACTCAAAGTAAGCAATCTTTCTTAGTAATTCTTCTAGCAGTTTCTTTTTCAATTAAAAATCCCTACAGTCTTTTAAAGGCGAAATTTAAAAATCAGGGCTCTCTTTTCTAGTTATTTCACTCACACTGTTAGTGAACGTTTACCAAAAACTGAAGGATTTAAAAAAAAAAACTTTGAAAACCTCTATATAACATCACTGCATCATTTCAATTATCTGAGATGAAAGTAAAACATTTGGAAAAATACACTTACTTCTACATCTGAACCTAAGACGATTCTAGATATTCAAAACTCAAGACCTAAAGGCACAGAAGGCTGAGGGAAAGAATCAACCCATGAAGGCTTGATGAGAATTTTGGTCATTAATAGAAACAAAAACAAAGAGACAGAAAATAATTAATAAATAAATAAAAGGCCAGGCTATCGAGTAACACAATCCCCTCCCACCCCCTCTCTCCTCCTCCTCCTCCTCCTTCTCTCTCTCTCTCTCTCTCTCTCTCTCTCTCTCTCTCTCTCTTACAGTACAGGAAACATCTAAGTTTAAAGTTTTATAGAATTACTCAAGAAAATAGATGTGATATTAAGTTAATCTAGAAGTAAACTACAGAATAAATCAACCCAGTTTCAAATGGTAGTTTAAAGTACTGACTAGTTAAACTGTCAGTGGAATCACTAAGATGATACCTGAACTAAAAGAATACTTAATCAAAAGTTCCTGTTACCTGTTAGAAACTCAGATCTAACATTAATAAACTTGGTTATCTATGTCTTTGAAGAAAAGTAAGAAAGTTTATATTGCCATTTAAGAAAGTTATTTTTTTAAAAGCTTAGACATGAACAAGACAGGAAAAGGAAGTATTACACTCCTAAACTAATTAACAAACTCAGAGGAGGGGGACATGCAGGAAAACAATGATAATTAGAATGTACCCTTGGTTAACCAAATCCACACATACATTCATTCTGTATATGCACAAACATCAGCAGCATCATAAACCGTCCCCAGTTCTAGCTATTATTCAGTTCGACATCTGCACATGTTTATGCGTCTCTGCAAACAACCTCTTGAACACCCTGCTGGAGCTGTCATTTTTTTCTTCTCCCTATCTGGCAGATGGCAAGTCAACAATCGGCATCAACAGCAGCCGAATATCTCCCCCTTTATCGCCCCCCCCCAAAACAGACACAATAATAACTTCTTTGTGCTTCCCTACAATGCAGCTGCTTAAACCATTTCGCTACAAGGCTGCTTTGCCTTAATAAAAAAAAAAAAAAAATCCCTTCTGTCAAGTCTAAAAAGCAGCATAATGTTAAGCAAGCTAAAGCCACAGCACAGCTGCAAACGGGCAGACACATTGACAGCTCCTCCCTTAACAAAGCCCTGTGAATTGAAGGGGTTCATCTGAGGCTCACACAGTAATTAGTATAAAAAAAAAGTCCGACAGCCTCTATTATGCTAAAGAAAAAAAAAAACTGGACAGAACTGGGCTGCTGTTTTGCGTCAAGAGTTCTGCTGCAGAGTAGATAAATCATGTTGGGTTTTTTCCTCTCTTTTTAAAGACAGTAATAAGGAGGATGAGAGAAGCTAATTTGAAAACTTGGACACAGTAATTGTACCATATGGTGAGCATTTATCCTTTCTGAAATGCACGCTAACAGTCACTTACATGCATACTGCTTTGTTTTACAGTTGTTATTCTCTCTACCATATTCATAAAATGGATTTGAATATCTGATACCAAGAGAAGTTTTGTGTAATTAGCAACAGAACTGCCTAGGTTTAATGTATTGGCCTAGCACCGCAATCTAGTAAAATGAACAACAAAATTAAGCAATGAGTCCACTTTGTAAAATGTCTTTCTTAACTCAAAAAAGAAAAACCTTTTAACAAATATAAGATCATTGAAGGGTTTTTGAAGTTGTTAGTACTTCTGAAAATTCCAACAGAATAAAGTATAATACTGGAGGTAAGATTTCTACAGCAACCTCAAAGATAAGGCCTCCATGAGAATGACCTTTTACTAACCTCATCTGATTAATTTCATTAATGCACATAGAACACTCACTCACATATACAAGTAAACCTAGAAGAAACACTTCCTTGTATGTACCCTGGAGCTGTTTTGTTTGGTTAGAAATTCTGCTATTACATAGTAATGTGCCAAGCACAGTTCTAGACTGAAAGAATACAGTATAGAATAATTTTCTCTCTCACACAGACAGACAAACAGACAGACAGACAGACACACACACAAAATGTATGCTTGGTATCTATAAATTATATAAATCAAATAAATAAGTATATTTATGATTAATTATACACACACATCATGTATGTATATATAAATGTATGTTTTATATATATGTAGATCCAAGAATATATAGAAAATATTTTTGTCTACTTCAAAATTCTTTAACATCTTATGGCTCAAAAAAAAAAAAAAAAAAGACTTTAACAGCATTAGTGAACTGTTACCAAGCTCCAATATCTATCAACTTTTCTTTTCTTTTGACAAAAAAGAAAAAAAAAAAAAAACCAAAAAACTAAGAAATTATGTTCCCCTTTCTCCACATCCTCGCCAACACCTGCTGTCTCCTGAGTTTTTAATCTTAGCCATTCTGACTGGTGTGAGGTGAAATCTCAGGGTTGTTTTGATTTGCATTCCCCTAATGATTAATGATGTTGAATATTTCTTAATGTGCTTCTCAGCTATTCAAAATTCTTCAGGTGAAAATTCTTTGTTTAGCTCTGTACCCCATTTTTTAATACGGTTATTTGGCTCTCTGGAGTCTACTTTCTTGAGTTCTTTGTATATATTGGATATAAGCCCTCTGTCAGATCTTTTCCCAATTTGTTGCTGCTTTGTCCTTTTGACAGTGTCCTTTGCTTTACAGAAACTTTGTAATTTTATGAGGTCCCATTTGTCAATTCTTGATCTTAGAGCATAAGCTATTGGTGTTCTGTTCAGGAACTTTTCCCCTGTGCCCATGTCCTCAAGGGTCTTCCCCAGTTTCTTTTCTATTAGTTTCAGTGTGTCAGGTTTTATGTGGAGGTCCTTGATCCACTGGGAGTTGAGCTTAGTACAAGGAGATAAGAATGGATCGATTTGCATTCTTCTGCATCCTGACCTCCAGTTGAACCAGCACCATTTGTTGAAAAGGCTCCTCTTTTTTCCACTGGATGGTTGTAGCTCCTTTGTCAAAGATCAAGTCAAAGACCATAGGTGTATGGATTCATTTCTGGGTCTTCAATTCTATTCCATTGATCTACCTGCCTGTCACTGTACCAATACCATGCAGTTTTTAACACAATTGCTCTGTAGTACGGCTTGAGATCTGGGATAATGATTCCCCCCAGAAGTTCTTTTACTGTTGAGAATAGTTTTTTTATCCTGGGTTTTTTGTTATTCCAGATGAATTTGAGAATTGCTCTTTCTAACTCTATGAAGAAATGAGTTGGGATTTTTATGGGGATTGCATTGAATCTGTACACTGTTTTTGGCAAGATGGCCATTTTTTACTATATTAATCCTGCCAATCCACAAGCATGGAAGATTTTTCCATTTTCTGAGGTCTTCTTCAATTTCCTTCTTCAGATACCTGAAGTTCTTGTCACATAGATCTTTCATTTGTTTGCTTAAGAGTCATACCAAGATACTTTATATTGTTTGTGGCTATTGTGAAGGGTGTCATTTCCCTATTTTCTTTCTTAGCCTGTCCTCCACTGCTGGTGAGGTGGCAAGCTGGTCCAACCACTCTGGAAATCAGTCTGGCGGTTCCTCAGAAAACCCGGACATGACACTTCTGGAAGACCCTGTTATACCACTCCTGGACATATACCCTGAGGATTCCCTAGCATGCAATAAGAACACATGCTCCACTATGTTCATAGCAGCCTTATTTATAATAGTCAGAAACTGAAAAGAACCCAGATGTCCCTCAATGGAGGAATGGATACAGAAAATGTTGTAGGTATATTACACGATGGAATACTACTCAGCAATTAAAAACAATGAATTCATGAATTTTTTTGGTAAATGGTTGGAACTGGAAAATATCATCCTAAGTGAGGTAACCCAATCACAAAAGAATACACATGGAATGCAGTCACTGATAAGTGGATATTAATTAGCCCAGAAGCTCTGAATACTCAAGACACAATCAACATATCAAATGATTCCCAAGAAGAAGGAAGGAGAAGGCCCTGGTCCTGGAAAGGCTTGATGCAGCATTGTAGAGGATTACCAGGATAGAGAAATGGGAGGGGTGTGATTGGGGAACAGGCAGAGGGAAGAGAGCTTATGAGACTTAAGGGGAGGGGGTAACTGGGAAAGGGGAAATCATTTGGAATGTAAACAAAGAGTATAGAAAATAAGAAAAATTATGTTCCATTACTTTACTGGTTTAAACTTACTTTAATGGGGTATCAATATTCTTCAGATAAAAGTGTCATGTGTTTACTTAACTACTATCAACTGTGTTCTAAACACACCATCCAACTAGAGCTCATAGGAATCCTCAAGAGTTTATAAAGGGGTAAAAGAATCAGTCTAAACTATTACAATTCTCTGCAAGTATCCTTTTAATCAATGTGGGGGACATTGAAAGTAAAATATTTTAAAGAAACATTATTCCGACAAAAAAAAGACCCAAAAATTTCTACTTAGGCTAAACTTTGAAATATATTTATCAGTGATAACATTATTCCAATATTCTAAAAGATTTAGCTTACTCTAGAAATTAGACATAATTACAATCAGAAGAAACAAGGAGCTCCATCCAATAACCAATTTATATAATGCATTTCTGCCTTGGCTTAAAACAGATAAACTACAAGTTGAGAAAGAAATTAGGGAAAGGACACCCTTCACAATAGCCACAAACAATATAAAGTACCTTAGTGTGACTCTAACCAAACAAGTGAAAGATCTGTATGACAGGAACTTTAAGTGTATGAAGAAAGAAATCCAAGAAGACATCAGAAGATGGAAAAATCTCCCATGCTCTTAGATAGGCAGGATTAATATAGTAAACATGGCCATCTTGCCAAAAGCAATATACGGATTGAATGCAATCCCCATCAAAATCCCAACTCATTCCTTCATAGAGTTAGAAGGAGCAACTCTCAAATTCATCTAGAATAACAAAAAAAAAAAAAAAAGAAATGATGGCATCCATTTCTAATAATGCAATTAGATAATGAAGGTGAGAAACTGAATGAGGTCCTGGGTTGGTGTCGAAGGTAAGAGAAAAGAAAGAATACAGTAGGAATCTCATGCAGGATATTGAATTAGTCTTAACTATTATGAAAAAATAAAGAAATGGGAGAGAGAGAACAAGTTATGGGAGAAGAGTAAATTTCTTTTGGGATGAATTAAGCCACTTATGGCTGTGAAAGATCATTAGTCAGCAACAAGGTAGCTATTTCTGTAGATTACAGAGGCAACTGCATTTTGTCTTTAAATGATGATCTAATGCATTAAAGTGTATGTGTTTTTCTTCAGAAAAAAAAAAAAAAACAGGATAGCTGAAACTATCCTCAACAGTAAAAGAACTTCTGGGGGAATCAGTATTCCCACCCTCAAGCAGTACTATAGAGCAATTGTGTTAAAAACTGCATGGTATTGGTACAGTGACAGGCAAGTAGATCAAAGAAATAAAATTGAAGACCTAGAAATGAACCCATACACCTATGGTCACTTGATCTTTAACAAAGGAGCTACAACCATCCAGTGGAAAAAAGATAGCCTTTTCAACAAATGGTACTGGTTCAACTGGAGGTCAGGATGCAGAAGAATGCAAATCGATCCATTCTTATCTCCTTGTACTAAGTTCAACTCCAAGTGGATCAAGGACCTCCACATAAAACCTGACACACTGAAACTAATAGAAAAGAAACTGGAGAAGACCCTTGAACACATGGGCACAGGGAAAAAGTTCCTGAACAGAACATCAATGGCTTATGCTCTAAGATAAAGAATTGACAAATAGGACCTCATAAAATTACAAAGTTTCTGTAAGGCAAAGGACATTGTCAAAAGGACAAAACAGCAACCAGCAAATTGGGAAAAGATCTTTACCACCACTACAGCCGACAGAGGGCTTATATCCAATATATACAGAGAACTCAAGAAGGTAGACTCCAGAAAGCCAAATAACCCTATTAAAAATGGGATACAGAGCTAAACAAAGAATTTCACCTGAGGAATAGCGAATGGCTATTCCCTAAGCTATTACCTATGGAATGGCTGAGAAACACCTAAAGAAATGTTCAACAGCCTTTGTCATCAGGGCAATGTAAATCAAAACAACCCTGAGATTTCACCTCATACCAGTCAGAATGGCTAAGATCAAAAACTCAGGAGAAAACAGAAGCTGGCAAGGATGTGGAGAAAGAGGAATACTCCCTCCACTTCTGGTGGGGTTGCAAGCTGGTACAACCACTCTGGAAATCAGTCTGGCAGTTCCTCAGAAAACTGGGCATGATACTATCAGAGGACCCCGCTATACCCAGAGGATTCCCTGGCATGCAATAAGGATACATGCTCCATTATGTTCATAGTAGCCCTTTTATAATAGCCAGAAGCTGGAAAGAACCCAGATGTCCCTCAACTGAGGAATGGACACAGAAAATGTGGTATATATACACAATGGAGTACTATTCAGCCATTAAAAACAATGAATTCATGAAATTCTTAGATAAATGGAAGAAACTAGAGAATATCATCCTAAGTGAGGCAGCCCAATCACAAAAGAACACTCATGGTATGCACTATTTTATATATATATATATATATATGCCTAGAAGCTTGGAATACCCAAGACACAATGCACATGTCAAATGGTGCCCAAGACGAAGGAAGGGGAGGCCCCTGGTCCTGGAAAGGCTCAGCAGTGCAGGGGAATATGAGAACAGGGAAGTAAGAAGGGGTGGATTGGGGAACAGGGGGAGGGAAGAGGGCTTATAGGACTTTCCAGGAGGGGAGATCCAGGAAAGGGGAAATCATTTGAAATGTAAATAAATATATCCAATAAAAAAAGAGATAAACTTTACCCCTTACTACGATATGGTAACTTCCCTTAATGATGCTATTACTCGGTCATACAACCACCTCCATATACTGCTTTACAGTCTACTAAACACTGTCAAAAAGGAGTAAGTCTAAAAAGGGCATTATGTTGGATTCCCACTGGTTTGTTGTTTTGTCTGGGAAATACTGACCAGCAACATTTGTGATCCTGTATACTTTCAATATTGGTAATACAACTGCATTAACAAGATCAAGATAATGTTTGGTGTTAAACAAAAAAAAGGCATAAATCCACTAAACAGATAAAATCACTTCCTTTCTAAAAATATTCAGAGAAGCATATATAGTAACTATTCTAGTATAATTTAATGTCAGAAAAATGAATAACCTTGCTTTAGAAAACACATTAAATGCCCTACGGTGGGGAGAGGGAACTAGTAAAGCCCACCTCCAGCAGGAAGACAGGGAATCAAGTGAGGGAGTTCCCATCCCACAGTCAAAACTCTGACCCATAATTGTTCCTGTCTGAAAGAACTGCAGGGATAGAAATGGAGAAGAGACTGAGGAAGAGAAGGTCCAGCAATAGGCCCAAAATGGAATCCAGCTCAAGGGGAGGTCGCAAGGCCTGACACTACTAATGAGGCTATGGAGCACTCAAAAAAAAAGGGATCTAGCATAACTGCCCTCCAAAAGACCCAACAAGCAGCTAGAAAGAATCAGATGCAGATATTTGCTCTCATCCAATGAACAGAAGCTGCTGCACCTGTGGTTGAATTAGGGAAAGGCTGGAAGAAGCTGAGGAGGAGGGCAGGGCAACCCTGTAGGAGGACCATCAGTTTCAATTAACCTGGACCCTGGAGATCTCTCAGACACTGTATCACCAACCAGGGAACATACACCAGCTGATATGAAACCCCCAACACACATACAGTAGAGGTCTGCTGGGTCTGGATTCAGTCAGAGAAAATGTACCTAACCCTCAAGAAACCGGAGGCCCCAGGGAGTTTGGTTTGAGTAGGTGGTAGGGGTTGGGGACATCCTTGTGGAGACAAGGGGTTGGGGAAGAGGTATGGGATGTGAAACAGCTGGCGTGTGGATTGGGAAGGGAATAAAATCTGGAGTATAAAATGAGAAAAAAAAGGTAAATAAATAATAAAAATATCTCCTATTATGTAAGTTGAAAGGATGTCAGTTTGAGGTTACATTTTTTTGTAAAAGCTTTTTTGTTTAATTTATCTTATATTTATTTATGCTTTTGGGTAACATGTGCAGTGGACAAACGACAACATGTGAAAATAACTTCTGTTTTCATGGGTTATCAGGTTTGGTGGTAAGCTCTTCAACTCACTAGGTCATCTCACTAGCCCAAGTTTATCTTTGTATACATGGAAGAGACATGACATAATTTGGGCCATTTTCCATAACAAAAACACCTTTGTAATTAAAAAAAAAGTGACTGATCTCATCACCCACACAATGATACAAAGCAAGAATTTGGTTTAATTTTTACAACTTCAAGTTAGGAATATATTTAAAGGCTGAAAGCTCCACTTAGGTATAAAACCTAAATTGAAAGCAAGCTCTGAAATTTCAATGGAATAATGATTGGCAGGACTTCTGACACCCTGCTGCATAATGTGCTCAAGGGTTGTGGGTAAACCCATCCATTTCCAAACCAAAACACCACCTAAAGGTGTTTTACATCCTGACTATGACAAAAACCTTCCAAATTCCACTGTCCACTTCAAAAGCTTTTTCTAAATGTTTGTCAAGAGACCAGTTAACATTTTAAGGAAAGGGTATCTTTCATTAAGAAATTTGTGACATCCTTCACCTCAGGGTTGAAGGAGAACGAACATTATACAGGACAAAGTTGCAAGAAATTTTCATAGCACATAATTTTAGAAAACATTTTAATTTTGATTTAATGTATATTTAAGAGCTCATATATGCCACTGGAATACCAGAATGATTTTAATTAAATATAAATAACTAAAGTCTTCAAGTGGTGTGCAATTCCAAATACAATTTATAATATGCGGATTACTCTTAAATATTTGTTCAGCACTGTGACAAAGTACTTAGGTAAGAATGCCATGGTCTATTGGTTTGTTAACAATATTGATAAATGCCTAAGTAAGGCTTTGTAATGCAAGAAAGTTAATAGTCACACTTATTTCCAGAGAATTTTGAACAATGTACCAGTGCACTATGTTTATCTTATATTAAAAGAGGTAAATTAAGCAATAAGAATATCTATCACATGCTCTCAAACTAAAAGAGCCAGAAGTCAAAAAGAAGCTTATTATAATAAGACATAAACCTGATGAGAAGAAAAGTCCAAGGTAAAACCGTGCCCAAAGCAGGCCTCTTATCAGAGATCTACCCTGAGTTTTGTTTTTATCCTACTGCTCTTCAGCACTCTTGATTACTAGGAACAAAGTTCACCCATGAGGATGAGGATGATCACTAACAATAATGGATACTGATAATGACCACAAATGGCAATGATGAGCTAGATAGATATTCATTGTAGGAAACCCAAGGAATGGGCTGCACCGTATGGCAATGATGAGCTAGATAGATATTCATTGTAGGAAACCCAAGGAATGGGCTGCACCGTGTGGCAGTACAGAGCCAACTTCCTGCAAGTGAGAGCTGCAAAGTGATAGAAAAGGTCCCATTGTCTTGTTTACGGGCTCTGTGAGGTCTGGTGTCCATCACATTCCTTGTCTGTCTCTCATTCCTCCCCCAGGCCAGTTGCATCTCTCCATAATTCTCTCTTGACAAGCTCTCCACCACCAACTCCTAGCTTGCTCAGAGGTTTTTATTCCATCATTAAATGATTGTCTGACCCTTCTGGAAATCCTAACAAAATGCTAGTTTCTTTTCTTAGCTGCTTCAGTCTTTTATACTCTAGTCCTTCCAGGAGTTCCTGGGTCAATTGTCTAGGTTCAGCTTATCTGTGGATAGACAAAGCTACCTAAACAACAGGACTAGTAGGTTAGCCAACTTCCCTTAGAAAGCGCTAAGCTTGGATAAAGCAATTATCTGACAAATCAAAGATACACGGGTAAAAAAAAAGGAATGGGGCAGTTGGAATCTGAGTAAGAATGGGAAAAATGAACTGAACACATTTCTAGTTGTTATTGGGTTAATCTTAGCAGTTGGAATTTTTACTAATAATGAATGGCTTTGTAACATAAATTATTAACTATATTAGTAACAAAAGCCCAATTCATTTGTGATTCATGACTACTACACAGAACTATTAAAACATCCGAGCAGGACAAATCTGAGTATATCATTCACTATTTTAAAATATAACATGCCTTTTGTACTGGTGAGTTCTTCACATAAAATGTTCAGGAAAAGCATTAATATTGTAGAAGAAGTATACAAGAGATTGCAATATAATTACAATTTATTTTATAATCGTTTTGTTAATATTACTATACTTTTATAAGAAGAATCTGTTCTATTGGTTTCAACTTTTTACTGATTCTTTGTTAATTTCACATCATTATCACGAATCCAACTCATCCACCCGACCCTTCATATTCACCCTTGGCCTTTATAAACCTCCTCCAAAAAACCCCAAAAAATTAAAATTAAATTTAAAAGATAATTTTTCCCATGGAAGCTGCAGTATGTTGAAGTGTGTCATACAGTACACCTTTTTGCCCAAACAGCTTTATTTGCAAATGTTTATTGCATTGAGTCACTGGTCTGGTTTGAGGTCTCTGGCTTTTGCTATACTTTCAATACTGGAGTATTAATGCAACTCAATATGGATGTCCTGTTGTTGCTCTGTGTCATGCAGATTCTGCAGCTTTGAATCTGTAGACTAGCCCCTTTATGTGCTCTGGCAGTTCAGACTGGGTGGATGCTCAGGTGGGCCTACTTAGAGGCCTGGATCTGGGCCTAGGTGGAAGCTCAGTGGGTCAGCTGACCAACTTTCCTATGCCATGCCACCAGGGCCAGCTCTCCTATTCTCCTGCACTCACACACTAGGAAGGCCAGGAGGGAGGCAGCTATCCAGTGCGCTGTGGGACTGGCTTACCTTGCCCAACAAATACCAGAGCCAGCCCTACTGTGCTGCCCAGGCAAGGTGTGGGACCCCACTCTCGAGTCCTTAAAAGTATGAATTTTAATTTTCAAAGAATAAAGCCTATTAGAATACTGGAAGCAGGAAGAACAACTCCACCTAACAAAAAAAAGCAATCCCAAATGTTCATGTATACTTGATTTATGATAATTTTGCCAAATATTAAAATTTTTGTTAGCATAATTATTCCATCATAATTGCATTAAAACTTCAGAGCTTACATCCAACCCAAATATATAGCTATTATCTTTCTTAAAAGCAAACTAAAATACATTTTATTTTTTCCACTTTTAGTGTTTGATAAAATCCAATTCTGAGGCACAAAAGGTTAAATTCTATAAACTTCAATAAGAATACTAGCAAAATGAGCTGGTTAATTTTTAAATATTCTTTTCAATATTTTATATATTCAAAATACAAGATAAATATTGCCTATGTTTAGGCATAAGAATGCAAGTCATATATATATACACATATATACATATATATATACATATATATATTAGAACTCATTTATGTACCTTAGAGAATAGCTGAATAGAGAAAGACTTCAAGTACTGAGTCCAAACTCCAGCTGACACTCTGGGATTACAGCTCTGCCCCATCAGCCATCAGCCATCCCATGTTTCCTCACTATATCACAAATGTGCTCATAGTCATCAGAACAAGCAAGTATACACTTGCAAACTATATGTGGAATGAGACAAATTTCCAATTTAAAATCCAATAGTGTTTAAAATCTACAAAATTCATAGAGACTAGATTTTCTTATTCATAATATCCTACTTTATCAACTCTAAAAAAGTGCTCTCCTATATGAGTGTATAGTACTCATTACCTCTAAGGCTTTTTAAATCAATTCTATAGCACATCATGACTTTTTCTCACTATCCTTCATTTTTTTGTCACTGACTTCCACACTAACTCCTATTAATGGAGCCACACCCAATTTGTTGCTTCCTAATTCAAATTTGTTTTCTTGATTCTTCACTCCATTCTAAATAACTAAGAACTACTTTTGAGTAATGTACTTTTTGTAAATACTGTTGAATCAATTAGTGAAGGGAACGCTAGCTGCTAAAGGAGTTAAATCGCTAATATTATGATTGGATATTAAATGTGTTTAAAGAAGATCAAGTACAGTGAAATCGGCTGCCAGGTGATGGGTTTTAGGAAATGAGTGGCTCAGACTATCAATGGCTTAATTCTTTTAAACATATATATATATATTATAATGGCATTCATCACTGGCAGACTATGAGTCTTAAGAGATGCGGCTACTTAAATAAGTGTTGCAGTATACACTGAAAAGTCTATTCCGTAACTGTCTTTTCTTCTCTTTGCTTACTGGCTATGTATCATGAGAAATCAGCCTCTACTTCATGCTCCTGCCATAGTATTCTGTTTCACATGAGGCCAAGAGCAATGCATTCATTTAGCCATGGACTAATGAAGCCACAGAAAAAGTGAGATAAATTAAATGTTTTACCCTTTAAGTTGTTCTTTCAGGTATGTGTCACAGTGACAAAGTCTGACTAACAAAAGATCTTAGTGGCTTGGCAAAAAATTTTGGCTCAGGTGAGGTGAAATCAGATCATCCTGTTCAGTGAGCCATCATGTACCACATGTACCCAGAGTACACAGACTTGATCTTCCTAGAGGCTCCAACATCTTAGTTTCGTGTCTGCATTCAGAAGGAAAAATACAAAGAGGATTAAACATGGGAGTTGCCTATAAGCCAAGATTAGAGGAAATAATCTATTATCTTTGCTCAATTTTCAGTAGCTACAACTCAGTGTAACAACTATACATAACTTCCAAATGTCTGGAAGATAGTATAAACTGTGAAAAAGTAAACTTTTTGAGTGAAAATAGATACAAATGGACTTAGTGAATGACTAGGCAATCCTGGCTATACTAATATCAACTGTAAGTCTCTAGATTCACCCTTAATTTCCTTGGCCTTATGACAGACAAATAAGAAATGAAAGCAGCCCACTGAATGGTTGGCTGTGAGCATCGGCCTCTGCATTTGTAAGGCTCTGGCAGGACCTCTCAGGAGACAGCCATATCAGGCTCCTTTCAGCCAGCATTTCTTGGCATATTGTCAGGTTTTGGTGACTGTATATGGAGTGAATCCCCAGGTAGGACAATCTCTGGATACCTTTCCTTCAGTCTCTGCTCTACACTTTGTCTCCTTTTTTTTTTTTTTTTTGCTTTGTTTTTTGGATTTGGTTTTTTTGAGACAGGGTTTCTCTGTATAGCTCTGGTTGTCCTGGAACTCACTCTGTAGACTAGGCTGGCCCTGAACTCAGAAATCTACCTGCCTCTGCCTCCCAGAGTGGTGAGATTACAGGTATGCACCACCACCGCCCGGCTTTTGTTCTTCTTTCTAAGAAGGACTGAAGCACCAAAGGACTGAAGGAGCTGAAGGGGTTTGCAACTCCATAGGAAGAACAACAATATTAACCAACCAGCCTCCTCAGAGCTCCCAGGGACTAAGTCACCAACCAAGGACTACAAGCTCCAGTTGCATATGTAGCAGAGGACTGCCTTGTCAGGTATCAATGGGAGGAGAGGCCCTTGGTCCTATGAAGGCTCGATAGGTGCCCCAGTGTAGGGGAATTGAGAGCGGGGAAGCAGGATTGGGTAGGTGGGTGAGGTATACCTTCATAGAAGCAAGGGGAGGGAGGAGGAGATAGGGGGCTTCTGGGAGGGGGGAATCAGGAAAGGGGATAACATTTGAAATGTAAATAAAAAATAATCCAATAAAAAAAGATAATCCCTAATGGGGGGGTTTAAATTGAGAACTAATGAATACTACTGAAGAGGTGTCATTGCCTGCACTGGTTCCCTTTAGGAGAGAAGCTGTGTTCTGATTGAACTATAAAGTGAATATTGCAATGGAAAAAAAAAAAAAACCCAAAAACAAAAGAAATGAAAGCAGCTATATGTCCAAAACTTATTAAAATGATAAATTATGTGTTATACATATTTAGGAGAGAAGCAAGGATATATAGAGAAAAATCTCTTCTACATATTCCTACTAAGACAAAATTTAAGCATAAAGTAACTATTAAAAAGAAATTTCGATGTAAGTGTTAAATCATTAATGTCAAAATAGATATAAAATTAAATATATCATTTTTATAATATTACAAAAATTTTATAATATTTTTATCCTACAGTCTCAATCTGACTTGACCTAAAACTTCAGAATTGTCAACAATCATAAAATTGCCTTAATTAAAAAATTAAACCAACTAAAGAGGTTCTGTTTTTAAATCTTAAAGGTTACAGCACTGATGAACAAAATGGTATACAGCAGGCAGTTTGGGGCCAATCAAACTGCCAACAGTCCTGCCACTCCTTCATGACTTCTTATATCTGCCCTGTTGTTTCAGCCATTTCTAAAACATCTTGGAAAGTGAGCATATAAAATTATATTTTCAATAATATATTAAAATGTAAAATACAATTACCAACAATATTCTCATAAGCAATACTCTCATAATTTATTATTCCAGTATTATTCTATCCATTTGATAACCTTCTATAACTACTATATTCATAGAATCACAGAATATTAGAGTTATATGATACAGTCATGGATATTAGTGTAACATTACATAAACTTTCAGCTGCTGTTGGACAAGGTAGATCGGAAATAAGAGTCCAGATGACCTACCATGCCACAGGGGCACATGTTCCTTTATGTTCATAGCGGGCTTGTTTGTGAGAGCCTGAAGCTGGAAACAACCTAGATGCAGAAGAATTGATACAGAAAATGTGGTTCATTTACACAATGGAATACTACTCAGCTATGAAGAACAAAGACATCCTGAGTTTTTCAGGTAAATGGAAGGAAGTAGGAAATATATTCAGTGAGGTAAACCAATCACAAAAGAATATAGATGGTATGTACTCACTGGTACGTAGACATTAGCCTGAAAGCTCAGAATATCCAAGAGACAAATCACAGACCACATGAAGCAGAAGGAGAAGCAGAAGCAGAAGAAGCAGAAAAAACAGAAGAAGCAGAAGGAGCAGAAGGAGCAGAAGGAGCAGAAGAAGCAGAGGAAGGAGGAGGAGGAGGAAGAGGAGGAGGAGGAGGAGAAGGAGGAGGAGAAGTAGGAAGAAGAAGAAGAAGAAGAAGAAGAAGAAGAAGAAGAAGAAGAAGAAGAAGAAGAAGAAGAAGAAGAAGAAGAAGAAGAAGAAGAAGAACAACAACAACAACAACAACAAGAAGAAGAACAAGATGGAGAACAAGGAGAACAAGAAGAACAAGAAGAAGAACAAGAAGAAATAGAAGAACAACAACAACAAACAACAACAACAACAACAAAAACAAGAAGAACAAGAAGAACAAGAACAAGAAGAACAAGAAAAAGAAGAAGAAGAAGAAGAAGAAGAAGAAGAAGAAGAAGAAGAAGAAGAAGAAGAAGAAGAAGAAGAAGATGATGATCAAAGTGTGTATACAACGGTCCTTCTTAGAAAAGGGAACAAAATACCCACAAGAGGAGATATATAGACAAAGTATGGAGCAGAGACTGAAGGAAAAGTCATTCAGAGACTGTCCCACCTGGGGATCCATCCCATATAGAGTTACCAAGCCCAGACACTATTGAGGATGCCAAAAAGTGCTTGCAGTCTGATACAGCTGTCTCCTGAGAGGCTCTGTCCGAACCTGACGAATACAGACGTGGATGCTCACAGACAACAACTAGACTGAACATGGGGTCCTCAATGGAGGAGCTGAAGGAGTTAAATATCTGATGTACATTAGTCATTAGGGAAATAAAAATCAAAACAACCCTGAGATTTCACCTTACACCAGTCAGAATGGCTAAGGTCAAAAATTCAGGAGACAGCAGGTGCTGGCGAGGATGTGGAGAAAGAGGAACACTCCTCCACTGCTGGTGGGAGTGATGGTACAACCACTTTGGATATCAGTCTGACGGCTCCTCAGAAAACTGGGCATGGCACTTCCGGAGGACCCTGCTATACCACTCCTGGGCATATACCCAGAGGATTCCCCAGCATGTAATAAGGACACATGCTCCACTATGTTCATAGGAGCCCTATTTGTAGTAGTCAGAAGCTGGAAACAACGCAGGTGTCCCTCAACAAAGGAATGGATACAAAAAATGTGGTATATTTACACAATGGATACTATTCAGCCATTAGAAACAATGAATTCATGAAATTCTTAGACAAATGGATGGAGCTGGAGAACATCATACTAAGTGAGGTAACACAGTCTCAAAAGATCAATCATGGTATGCACTCACTGATAAGTGGATAATAACCTAGAAACTTGGAATACCCAAGAAACAATCCACATATTAAATGATGTCCAAAAAGAACAGAGGAGTGGCCCCTGGTTCTGGAAAGACTCAATGCAACAGTATAGGGGAATACCAGAACAGGGAAGTGGGAAGGAGTTGATGGAGGAACAGGGGGAGGGAAGAGGGCTTATGGGACTTGCGGGGAGCGGGGACCCAGAAAATGGGAAATCATTTGAAATGTAAATAAAGAATACATCGAATAAAAAAAAAAAAAAAGGTTCCAGATGAAGGTTATCTTGGCAGTTTATAAATTTCCATTTTCAACTCAAAATCACCAAGAAACAAAACATAAAATATTTTAAGTAATTTCTAAACACATTTTTTTATAATTAATAATTTTATTTTCTAGTCATTAAAATTTTCATAGCTCAAAAGGTCAGGTGTTATGTTATTCTCATGAGCCAAATGTTTAACATTAAGAACTTTAATATATTTTAGCACATCTTCTGTCTATATTCATGTTACAACGTAATTACCAAAATTTGTTTTACAAAACAATACCCTCTCAACACCCATACTGTTAAACAATTTCAGGAACTATCAATGTTCCCAGACCAAAACCTACAGTCCATCATAGCCCAGGAGGTAAGAGCACCAGTCCCCAGGCCTAACAACTTGACAGCTTGAGACTGATTTCCAGAAACCACATAGAGGAAGGAGAGAACTAAATGCTGCAAGCTGTCCTCTGACCTCCACACATGCAATGTGGCCAGCACATGCCTTTGCATACATGGGACACAACATGTACACATGATAGATAGACAGACAGACAGACAGACAGACAGACAGATAGATAGATAGATAATTAATTAAATAAATGCAATAATGGCAAAGAAGGCCTTTGTATACAAATAACAAATCACTTCAGTAAAACCACACACGCACGCACACACATACACACATACACTTAGAGATTACAAAATAGACAACCCTGTAAGACCTTCCCAATCTCACTAAAAAACTATCTTCCTAAATATAGAAATATTATATAAAAACTATTTCCTTCAACAAACCTTTGACTAAGAAAGGTAAATATGACAAGACACCTCAAATATTTTATTATATTAGATGTGAGCAATAATGAAGGAATTTTTTATAACCTAAGTCAAAAAGGAAATATCCTATGTAGAAGAAAAAATAAATTTGGACAATTATTTTTATTGTCCTCTCATACAGAAAAAAAGGAAATAAGGGGTTCCTGTACCACAACCTAGCTTTGAATATGCTATATAACTGAAGATGACCTTGAACTTGGGATCTTCCTGTGCCTCTACCTCCCAAGTGCAGGGATCACAGATGTATACCATCACTAATACAGTACAAGGAATTGAACACAGCGCTTCTTACATGCTAGCCAAGTACACAACCAAGTGACCTACATCCCAAGCCTTGATTAACTATTTTCAAAATAATCAAAACTACTTTTTATTCAATATTTGTTATTTCATTTAAAGCATTTATTATAATATGTGAAAGATACATATTCCCTCTCTTTTCTTAAAAAAAAAAATAAATCATCAGTTTCTAAGTATCAAGATCTAAAGAAACTTTTCAAAGATGACTACATGTTGTTATATTTTTAAAAAGCCATAAATAATTTATCTAGCTATAACTAGGTGCTTTATCAATAACTATTATTACAACATAACTTACAAAAATCCAAATATAAGGTAAATGACGTTGGCTGGCATAGGAGCATGTTTTGAATACTTCAGTCTCACACTCAAATCAGGGGCATCTGTCCACCAGCTGTCAAGATAATGTCTAGCTTAGGAGTTTTCTTGAATTCATCAGTATTCATAGATGGCTGTCACATCTTGACAAAGAAAGGAAGGAGGGATTGTAGGTCGATTTAAGTCTATTTTTTCTGTTTTAACAGAAGGCAGTCAGTGCCCCTCCATCGCCAGATCTAAGAATCCAGGTTAAATTTTCTATAGAAATTCTTACTCATTCAGTACATTGCATTAAATATTCTCACCTTGTGATTCTATTAACTCAACGGTTTGATCCCTATACTTCAAAGTAGAGACTAGCTATCAACAGTTATAGAAATAACACAATAATCCCTTATTTTCCAAGTAATCCAAAAATGTTTTAAAACATATAAATAATTCTAAATATTGCTGTATGTAGGAATTTTTTCTGCACCATATGATCCTGCTCAGTCAGACAGGAGAGGGAAATTGGGCCCCGATACCCACCAAAGATTTACACACAGTCATCAAATCAGGTAAGAATGCAGGAGAGTGGAAGAGTTGTTTGCCTAATATGTGCAAGGCTTAGGATTTGTACCCAGCATCTCAGTAAGACTGGGAGACAAAGAGAAACAAAACCTGCAACAACACAAGGGACAAATTCAAGAAAAATTGAGGAAGGTGGAGGAAATTCAAACAACAATAAATCTACTCTTTTTATTCAGTATGCTGATTATTACTTCTTTATACTTTACAAAGTTACAAGTCCTGCTAATTGTATTTCTTAGTTTTGTAGGCTTAATGCATAGAAAATTCTTATTTAAACCAATCAGTAATCAAGCAAAAAAAGGAATATCAATATGGTAATTTTCAGAGATTATCAGACTTAGTATAGAACATGGATACTTTTCTATATTTCATGAAAAATTCTTATATTTTAACAATTATAAATAAATTCCTCTCGACTAAAATACATTGTTACTCATTTCTACAATAAGATATAGACTTGTACAGATAAATGACTGCCCACCTTCCATTATCCCAATCTGAAAATTCTAATTCTTGAAAACTAAAATTTTAATACATATTCTAGGAGATTCAAGATAAAACTCATTTAACTATCCTCTGATCAATTCTTGGACACTGCTTGGAGAGGGATAAAAAAAACAAGTACTCCCTCTGAGACATTTTGTGGCAGGAAAGGGAATCATGTACACAAGTAGCAAAGCTCGAGTGCTGAGAAAACATTTGATAAAATGCTGGCAGTGTTCCATAGGGAACTTTTCTTTTCCTGAGGGGGTAAATCAAGACTAGTGAACTACCTTCTGAAGATAGGAAAGAACATTTTACCAGCTAACTCAATGGACACACAGTGCTACATTTGAAGGAAGAGGGTAGAGTCATGCCCTTCTTTGAGAAAGGGTGATGTACCTATTGGATTAACAGTTCAGTGAACCTCAGTTTTATCTATACTTCAGAGAGAAGAATAATACCCTAGAGCAAGGACATTACTAACAGCACATGGAATTTCTAAGGGTTAAGAGTGAAGTCATGACCAAAGAAGTTGGGTCTTCCATGACAACTAAGTGGGACTATTGAAGAGATCATGTACCTGTGCCTTTCTTTTGAAGACCATTATGCACTTCTGAATATGTAGCTCAAATGTATTTAATTCTTCCAAGTCTCCCTTTTAAGAGTAATATAAATCAATAACTGATCTATATGATTTAGTATTAATAAAAAGGATCGATATAATACAGCCAAAAAAAAAAAAAAAGCCTTCGCAGCTGGTGTAAAGAATGTGAAGAAGCAGTACCTATTTATTATGAAAAGCTTTCTTATTTATATATTTTTACAAATACTGAATATTTATAAGTAAATGCTTTACCTAAAAATTTGGCTTATTTTATTTAAATACTTTTACAAATAAATACATAAAACTACATAATTTTCAAAGTCATAGGATTCATGTACAAAGAAAGGTATTTATGTATATCAGGCACTTACATTTAAAAGATTAGTGGTTAAACAGAACTATATCAGGCAGGTACTGATTATGTTCATATTAGATAATGCGTAAGTTAAATATATTAATTTTTAAAAGCTGTGTATAATTTTAAAAATAAGTTCAAACAACTACTAAACTTAAAAATGTTTTACAACTCAACACATATAACAACCTAAAAATGTCACTTATTCAATATGGTGACTCAGTTCTATCTAAGTTCAATTTTTATAATTTACAAGTATAATTTCTCAAAATAATAAGCCTCAATTTTATTAAGAAATATACTATGGTTTTCCAGTCTTACCAACCAATATTCTCTTTCTCAACCCAAAAGAAAGTCCTTTATCAACAATCGTATAGCCAAACAGAGTTACCAAAACAAATGAGAAGGAAAAAAAAAACTAGGGGGCAATGTCTAAAATGGATCAGAAAGGCCAGACTAAAGAAGAGCCTTATTAGTCCTCCCTCATTATTCACCCAGCTCTTAAAGGTAGAAAATCCTTATGAAAACAGGGATACATACATGTTAGAGATTTTAAAAAAAAAAAGAGCTTGCTTTACACAAACATGTAGCATTCTTCAACACATTCTACCAATATCAAATCAAGGCAAGTAAGATAATACTATTGATCCATTCAGCTCAAGCACTGGCACAGACAGCCTAGACATGGATGGTCTCTGGGCAATTCAGAGATGTCATTACTGTGTAAAAATCAGCCTGCTCAGTCTTCACCAGGTTCCTTGCATGCACTAGGTTATAATAAAATACTAATACTAATACTAATACTAATAGGACCTAACCTACATAAACATACTGAATATATGTCATTGCTCAAAAGCAGATTAAGGCAACTTAACCTGGTATCTGCTGCTAACAGAAAGGGGAAAAAAGCTGATGGGGACACTGACTTATAGAGTCAGTCATCATAAATCAAATTGTAATATTAGGTTTATTAGTATAAGTATTCTTAACTTATTTGTAACTTATATATCAAAAGATTAAGGTTGAAAACTATTCTTCAAAGAACAGAGTAGAAATATTTATAACTTATGAAGCTCTGAACTTCTTTTTCATCTACAGAAAAAGAATTTCTATCCTTGTATGTCACAGTATTTTTAGAAAATTAAAAAACGTATCCTAAGAAATGTACAAATATCAAACTCAACATCTATCCACATCCGACATAAGGAAAGAGAATGAACTTGAGGGGACTAGCGAAGTGGAGTGGAAAGGTACACAAGCAGGCGGACCTGAGTCTGGATAGCACTCACCTATGTTAAAGGTGGGGGAGAGGGGATTGTCCATATTGCCTACAACCCAAGTCTGTGGGCAGCAGTCTGAAGACAGAGTAACTACTAGTTTTCTGGCCATCACATGCATTCTAGGTTCTCTCTAGTGAGAGACCCTGTCTCAGAGGAATAGGACAAAAATAATAAGGGTAAATACCCAACATCCTCTTCTGGCATCATCACTTCATCTATATAGGCATGTGCATACATCCCCTACGCACACACACACATCATCACTTCATGTATATAGGCATGTGCATACATCCCCTACGCACACACACACACACACACACATCATCACTTCATGTATATAGGCATGTGCATATATCCCCTACGCACACAAATATAGAAACACACACAAAAATTTAAAAATTTTAATACAGGATTGTTAGCCACAGAAGTTAATCTAGGATACAGAATTCAACTCCATTTCTTTGATGTAGTGGAGAACTTCCATCTTATCCTGTGATATCAATGGTTTAAGGTTAATCACGGACAGTTTGAACACTGTAGACTGAAACTATTAAATCCCTGAACAAGGTATTGTATATATCAATATAACTTTATTGTTTCAGGACATATAACTCCAGCAAATGATTTGACTGTCCACTGTAGAAACTTCTAGGAACATCCATCAAACATTTCTTGTTCATTATCAGAAGTTTATAAAATTCTTTGACTCCTGAACTGCAGTATGATCTTCAAGAAAATACAAATGTACACACCCACACACACACACACACACACACACACACACATGCACACACAAAGTAATGACAGACCTTAAACCAGCCTTTGGTTGTCAGTACAAAATATTTGATTTCAAAAAGGCAAAACTATGTACACACACTAAAGTTAAAGAAACAAAACTATTAATGACTTATCCTGAATGTAAAACATAATTTTGTTCATAGATATTTTCAGTTTTCCCAGTGAGAGTGGGAGCATTACAGATTTGTCTTAGGTGCATTTTTATTTTTATACCAATAAAAACATCTTGGTATAATTTCCTTTGATATCATAAGGTTTTATATTTAAGTCTCCAGAACATTAAAACCTGCCCAATGCCAGCCGAACTGGAAGCACTAGAGTGCATCTGTCTATGTCCTAGCAGCTCGGGCTTGTTTGCAGGCACCATACCTTTAACTTCAACCAGCTGGGAACCAGCCAAAGAACAAGCACTGGAGAGCAATCGAGGCCTAAGCAAAACCTCCAGCTTTCCTAGCTTTGGCTCATGCTTTCAACTCAGAACTCATCAGAGAGAAAGTTAAGGGTTTCTACATGTCCCAGGCCCTCAGCCTCCAATCAGAGTACACAGGAGGGATCCTCTTGCCACACAGTCAAGCTTTCTCATCTGTGGGAGAGATATACTCAAATATAGGGAAAGCTGTTTCCTGATACCTGCCCTATGCAAGCTCTCAACAGACTGTCCTTTTTTAGGTGCTCTGTGTTCATTTCTACATCAGGATAAATTCATCAGGCTACTCATATTCTTCTACAGCATAAAAGTAACTAGTAAAACTAAGGCCCAACAAGCAGCTGAAAAAGTCAGATACAGATATTTACAACCAACCAATGGACAGAAGCTGGTGACAACCCCCCCCCACACACACACACACACACATCGTGGTTGAATTGGGGAAAAGTTGGAAGAAGCTGAGGAAGGGGGCGACCACATAGGAACACCAGCAGCCTCAATTAACCTGGACCCCGAGATCCCTCAGACACTGAGATAAGAACCAGGCAGCATATACCAGCTGATATGAGGCTCCCAACACATATACAGCAGAGGACTGCCGGGTCTGGCCTCAGTCACAGAAGATGCACCTAACCCTCAAGAGACTTGGGGCCCCAGGGAGTGGGGAGTTCTGGTGGGGACGGGGACATACTCTTGGAGGGGGCTGGGGGATAGCATGTGGAACAGTTGGAGTGTGGACAAGGAGGGGGATAAAGTCTGGATTGTGAAAAAAGATTAAAGAATTAAAAAAAAAAAAGAAAAGTTATAATAAAAAGCAGTCCAGTTCAGTTTTCCAAATAGTAAAAATAGAAAAAAATGCACATTGTTATTGAACTTGGTGGTCACAACTTATCCCATCCCATGTCATGTCCATTTACTTGTTCCCTCATGTGTCATCTACAATCTCAAATGTCACATTATGATACATACCACATTGCACCTGGGTTTTAGAAACTAGAATGTGGTCAGTCACATGCAGAATCCTCAGGCAAACTAGTCAGCAATAGGAAGCTAAAGGAAGCAGGCCTAAAAAAAAAAAAAAAAAAAAAAAAACACCTCTCTATAGAAACTGTCCTCTCTATTAACACTGCCATTCAGAATTTCTGAGGTGTGACAGTGCAATCAGGGTGTTTTCCAGAAAACAGAAAACCACACTTAAACTTATAGAATGTCTTAGGAACCATCAGTCTGCAACTTTAATGGGAGCAAGACAGCAGACTGAATGGATGTGTGATCAGAGTGGGAACGGAAGCAGGTTTTCACTAGGAATTAAGTTGAACTACCCAACAAGCTTGATGACTCTCAATATTTGGAATTCCAGAATATGTCAAATATGTTTTTGAATAACAATCTCAGACCCTAGTAAATAAATATGAACCATTATTATTAATGGTGACTTTAAAGAATTGCTAGGTATCTGACACTGGTTCATTAAAAAGAGTAAAAAGGGCCTGTAATGAAAAGTAAGTTCAAAAAATTAAAGAATACCAATAAAAACACAATCAGTACTCTAAACAACTATATACAGCCACAGCTATTGTTCTGTGCATTTGCCAATCAGTATTGTTATGGAGTCCTACAAAGACTCCAGTGCACCAGACTGTAGCTAATTATGTATATTCAAGTGATTAGCAAGCACTTGTTGCCTCTTTCACACCACCCTCCAAACAGCAGCCTTTGAGAGGAGAATAGACTGCAAATTTATTGAGAGAACACTGTTAATCCTTTGGGGAGAATGTAAATGTAAACAGGACTACTCTACATCAAGGTGCTTTGACAACAACAATCATCTGCATAAACACATGCTCAACAACAAACAGGTGTTCTATTTCACAACTAGCACCCATTTGATGCTTTCAAGCAAGCAGCATGCACAAACTGTTAGGAGTACTTTGAAACCAGCTGCAATTACTATAATTAGCTGCTTTCCTACACTTTTGTTTGCTTTTACCTGTTCACTACTGTGCTATACTAAGTCACACACTCCAAGTAAAATGACCAGTTTAGGACTTACCTCTTATGGTAATGACAAAAGGAAACAGACAACTCAACCTTAATTCAACAAGAACCTTCTGCAAACAATCAAATCAAAAATACTGAAAGAAAAACTGGGACTTTTGATTTTAAACCATGCAATAATGAGTCAAAAGGTAAAGCTTTTCTAAAATTGGTTTTATATAGTTTTGGAAGAGACTGAAATTACTGTAGTTGATTGAATTGAAAGAAAAATATTTTTAAATTCTACAGAATGAAGACTGAGTAAACGAGGTACTGGTGAGCAAATGAAATACTATATAGCAATTAAAAGGTATGGCATATCAATAACTATTGCTATAATTACATAGCATGGATAGGACAGAACACATACTGCTGAATGAAATAAAGGTTACTTTAGAACACCTAAGTATAACAGCTAACCATAATAAACAAATGAGTTTTCTATATAACCCCAAACAAATTCTACCACAAAGATTTTCTAGTGCATTGATACACAACCTAGAAAGTACAAATGTCTGTAAAGTGTGGCAGATTTGAAACTCATCAATCCAATACAGTGACAGACATACTCTCAAGACCACAAGGCCAGAACTGTGTCAGCCCTGCATGCCACTGTACCACCTGTGCCTAGTCAGCATTTCAGAGTATTTTATCAACAAAAATATCCATGAATACATAAGTGACTGAAGGCATATACATATCAAAGATCATAAGTAAATCAAAACCCTATAATATTATTTACCCAAAAATGAACATAACGAGTTCTTTAAAAATCGTGTTATTCAATCACGTAAAAACATTATTAAATATCAAACTTTTTATATATTTGCAATTTTAAATTAAAATATAATTACATCTTTGTCACTTTCCTTTCTTCTAACTCCTAATGACCCTTATTGCTCCATATTGGTAGGAGCCTTGAAAAGCATAAAAACTAAGACGGAGAAATATAGCGTACCTTCTAAAAGAACATCAAAGATCTGACCATCTGAAACAAGAGAGGTATCAAATACTAAAAATTCATGTTCTCTTAAATCAACCTCCAAGTCCCCTTAGATGGGTCAAGTCAATGAATTTATGTACAATTGAACAGCATATGTAAACTATCTGAACACACAGCAGTGACCTTTGCAGTCCACCCCTAGACTAGCTCAGTCAGTCACACCTGTTTTCTTTGAGGCAGGTGTGGGATCCATTTGTGTTGTACTTTCCTTTGGTCCTGCTCTCATTCACATTTCTCCATGACCTTTTCCTTTCAGTCAGATTAATATTCCAAGATCCTCAAAGCTTTTCTTGGTTTTCTTGTTAACAAAATTATAAGCTTAAACAAACCATTTTGCTTCTCTTTGACTCAGTATACTCATTTGCAAAATGGGGACTTCATCTTATACCTCATAAGGCAGTGCTTAAGAATTAAATGAGAAAATTTACACAGTTACACATAACTACTCAATAAAGCATGGCTACTACTGCTATTCTCTGACTCTGGCTTTAAAAAAGAACTCTTTCCCACTTTTCTCATACCCAATTTTCTAACACAGAATTTACCAAAGCATAGATGGCATTATATTTGGCTGAGGATAAAGAGGTAGGAAAAAATAGGAAAGCAAAGCTGGCAATCAATATAGAAAGGAACAAAACTGAGAAGTGAGAAGAGGCATATTTCCTTCAGATATTATTAAAATAAAATTACCTTACTATCCTGAGAATTTAATAGTATTATTTTTAACATCTATCATGATGCTACACTATGTATAAGACAACTAAGAGTCAACCACCAGAAATTACAAGGTGGAAATGATATAAACAACTTGTTATAAATATAAGAAGATCAACAGCAAAAAAGGATTGATTCCTTTTCCTAACCTAGAATAAACAATACATATAAAACTGGCCCAGGACATATTTGTATATTATGAAAAGAATACAGTGAAGCCCTTTGGGCTCTTCCTACAAATTAGCTGTTGATTCTAAATGTAGATTAGCATTATGGACAGAGATTAAGATAAACTAATACATTCCAACTACATCTAAGGCCCAGAGAAGTTAAACAGAAGAAAGCAACAATGAATACTCTTCACCAAAAGAGAAATGTTTGTTTTTGCAGGTTAGCACCACCATTTTTTTCACATTTGCATCCTAATAGTTCTACTTGGTCTCCCCATTATGCAACAGTCCTTACAGTCCAGCCAGCTACCCTGACAACTGGGTTCCTTTGCCAGGGTGGCTTTGTCTAAATCCCAAAGCTGTGCTTGGCTGTGAACTGAGCCCAATGGCTGCCTGTGATCTGAATGCCAATGAAGAGTACCGGCCTTGTTGTCTAACAAGCCAAAGACTAAAAGGTCTCCTTGGGGTCAACAAACTGTCTTGACTACTTTTCTATGCTTAAAAGACTAGAAACTGCAGATAGTGAAGCATCTTATTTCTTAGGTTGACAACAGAAAGTACCAAACATTTAATAAGGCTTTGAATAAGACTATAATAAGTCACATAAAACCAAAGTACCTTCTCTTTTAAACAGAAATAAACTTAACCTCAAATAAAAATATAGGTAGATATAAATCTCCTATTATTAAATGTGAAATAACGTAGAAAATTTACATGCTAAAAAGGACCTCTTTTACCTTTACAGCGTAAGGATCTCTGACCTACTCTTTACTTAAAGGAAGCGAATAGTGACAAAGAAACAGATTGTACACCATTCAACTGTAAATCTGCTATTCAGCTACAACCTAAGAAATGGAAAATTATATAACTAAAGAATAGAAAATAATTTCACAAAGCAATCCCGAACAAAACTAAAAATAAAGTCCAGTTGTATAACTACTCAACTTTTGAGCACAAATTGTCAATGAAGTTTCATGTTTATAACTTTTGTTTACACATTTGAATTTTACATTCAGTTATTATTCAATTCCTCATATTTTAAAACTAAGGCTGCTGTTTTCTTCCAAACCACTAATTGAGCAAACATTCTTACTTAAATGCCACATCTTATCAACTTTAGCTTCTTGATGGCTCTCTCAGAAATCTTCCTTACCCAGCTGTCATAGTCCCAGCACAGAACACAATGCCACTTTCACCTGAGAGAGCCGCTAGGATGACTGCTGGCTACCAATAGAGTCTGTCAAAGATAAACATAATTTAAAAGCTTCTAAAAGCCAGAGATATTTGAGTTAGCAAAAGGAAACAGATGAGATTAAATTGAATGATGTTTTAATCAAATATATACAAAATATATGACTTCAACAAGCACAGAAAATATTTTACTTTTTTCACACAATGAACTTAAAATCTATTGTGCCTTTTATACTTACAGCACAGCCCAACTCAGATAGCAAATTTCCAGCATCTTATGAGACATGTCAATACTCAAAAAATACTCAAATGGAAATATATTTTAACTTGCTCCAATTTTTAAATTAGAAAATTTGTTAAAATATCTAAAATTGCTTTTTAGCCATACCAACCACATTTCAAGAGATCATAGCTAGCTCATAACTACCTTGCTGGACTATACAGCTCTTGGATATACCTCTTCCAAACCAGTCTCAACATACTTACAGATGAAAATTACTTACAACTTAAAATATTTTTTACTACTTTCCATTAATCTCCTGGCAAAACTCAAAACACTCAAGATCTCCTGACACAGGAAACTCTTCCTTTTCCAGCTTCAATAGTTCTATGTTCACTTTTTATACAATGCCTCTTCTAGAGCTGGGTCCTGATGAGCCCTGTCCACCCTGCCCTTTGTTACTGCTGGTTCCACATAACTCTCCTCTTGCCTGTCTTCACCAACAGACCACAGCCAGCTCATTCTTTAGCTTTTGGTTTAGAAACCACTTTCTCTTCTTAATATAAACAACACACTGGCTCTCTCTTTGGAAGGTCAGGAACGATGTTATTCTTGCTCAATACCACATTTATGCTTTTATGAAAGTGAGAAAAGCATTCTGTAGGTCCTCGGAAATATGAATCAATCTTATGAATGATCTCAGCTTCTTTCAGTGTGCTGAACATGTGTCCACAAGTGCCAGGAAGAGAACATTGTCAATGAGAACTAATTTGCCTCTTATTGACATGCCCACCTTATCTATTCAGCTACTATGTATCTATTTACTATGATTTAACTCTGCTTTAGGGTTTGGAGGTACAATTTTTAGTTCCTATAATTTCTTCCTAAAAGTTCACTACATGTTTTACTATCATTTAACCAAAAATAAACTACATACAAGGGAAACTGCCAAAATATCACAGCATTGAAACTTAAAGTTAGAGATGTTCATTACAAAATAGCACTGTGCTCCTATCCCTGCAGCCCACAGGAAGAGCATCATCAGTGCTCCTTGTGAGGACCAGAGAGACCTCCTCAGGAGCTACTACGGAAAGCTCTCACTGTCTTTCCATAAAAGGACTCATTTCATTCAAGATTTCTATGCCTTTACTCATTCTAATTCTGGTGAATAAATTTGATGGAAAATATCTTGATATGAAGACTCCAGTACATAGCCTTTCCTTCCTTTTGAAAAGAATGAATTGTAGAAAATATAAATTTGCCATTCCTCCCATGTGATGGGCAAAGAAAACTGCAAGAACCTGGAAACTTCTAAGTAAAGTTTTACTGGACCACAGATACACCTTTACTTTACATATTGTCCGTGGCTATTTTCTTGCACAGCAGTCAGAGAGATGAGCAGCTGCAATTTCATTTGAAAACCATACTATTTGCAAAGAATATTACCAATCTTTGCACTCTGTTCTATTACCCTGCTTGAACAGCCTGAAATGTGCTGGAGAGACTCTGCCTAACTCTGCAATTCAACAGGTGACTTGGCTCTCACACTGAAGCCTCCAATTTAACTGTTGTCACAGTACAGCTGATGCCCTTACACATGGTTTCACATTCCATGCAGCTTCAGTTGCCCATGGTCAGTAACTGTCTGGCATATCAAACAGAAATAAAGAGTTGATAAATTTTGTTCTGTTCTGATTAGCATGATGAAATCTTCCACCATCTGCTTCACCCACACAGGAAGTGAACCGTCCTTTCCTCCATTGTATTCACACTGTATATCCATCACATACTTGGTAGCTGTCTCAGTCGGTAGTTAGCTGCTGCGGTATCATAGTACCTGTATTTGAGTAATCCGTCAATAGCCTAATGCTTTATAATTTCTCTAACAGACATTTTACTTTAAATTTATCTCATCACAGACACATCCCATTATCACAAGAACATTGAGAGACAGTATAACTGGTTATTTTGAGAGAAAAACACTATGCTTACATACCACTGTATATTATTACAAATGGTCTAGTTTACGTTACTGTTATTAATCCTTTATTATTCTTTTTTTAATCCTTTACTATTCTTAATTTCATAGTTAAAGTTAATGGTAGATAAATATAGAAGCAAATATAAACTATATAGGGTTCTAGACTATGCGCTTTTTCAGGCATACAGGGCAAAGAGAGAACAAATGCATACTGACTTCCCTCTTTACTCTTCATATTGTATTTAATAGTCTTTAGAAGGTTAAGAAACTTTCAGAAACCCCAATATTTCTACGAACATCCTCTGTGCATATTTAATATTAAGTTCTAAGTTACAAAATTCAAGAGAAACAATTTCAGTCAAATGCCTGCTCAAGTTATGAAAATGTGTTCTTAAAGCAAATGTCATCTCTTCATCAAGGAACTTTACATCACTAATGTTAACGTTATCACATATCTAACTACATGTTCCGAATAGTAAATACAGAGAACTAGCACTATAAATTCCAGCCTAGTTCTTCAGAGACTTAGTATTTCACGTCAGTCTACTGTTTCATGAAGCATAAACTTGTATATTCTGTAGAAATGTTGCTAGTCTTTGAAACCGGTATTTGTTTCTTTTAGGTTTCTGAGTTTTCCCCTCAAAACAAACCGATATTATGCAAGATCCACTAGATCAACTATTTACAAAAGTATTAATTTAACATGGAATATTCATTTTTCTCACATTAAAATTCTTTAATTTTTTTTACTAGTGATAATTCTATGACTATACTTATAAATACTTTTCACTAAAAACAAGACTCAAACTGGGCGTGGTGGCACATACCTGTAATCTGAGCATTAAGAGGAAACAAGATCTTGAGTTTCAGGCCAGTCTGAGCTACTTAGCCACACCTTATCTCAAAACAGAAACAAACAAACAAACAAGAAAAAGTTACAATAACCACTTGTTAATAATGTCAAGGAAATTAAAAACCCAACCAACCAACTCTTACAATAAACAGAAAATGAAGGTGCTGCATATTTCTTTCAACAATAATTTGGGCGGTGTGCACATTACAAATGTACACACTCTACCAGCAGCCAGTACCCCTAGTACTCATCATATATTGTTGTTTATTTCAACTTCTTAGCCAATTTTGCCATATTCAAGGTCATTGTTTTAAATACTAACAACCTCACATTTCTGTAATTTTCTATTAAAGTTGTTTAAATGATTTAGTATAACGAAAGCAGCAACTATACTGCAACATAAGCTACTTCTTACTCTATTACTAACTCAGTTTATTTTGGGTTCTGTTGTTACTTTCTAGAACAAAATTAAGACAAGAAAAGAAACACAAATTAAATTTTAAACACTGTTTTAGAGAAAGTATTAAAAAGAGAAATTTTTAAATGGATGGAACTTCTCTTTCTTAAATATCTTTCATGCCAGTTGGGCTGTACTCTGAGTCTCAATATTCAAAATATATTTACCAAGACAATTTGACAAATTATTATTTTTTAAAAATCCTCTGTAGTAATTGTCACATGTCTTGCTACAACTGGAAATCTCAACAAAAGAATAGTTAAAAAGCAAACTCAGTTAAAAATATTAGATATGAAAACTATATTTCATGAAGACTAAATATAATCATTAATAATCAGATGCCACATTTGATATTTCTCTAGATAATACAGCAAGCACACTGCTGCCCTTTTCCTTATTTTCACAAATCTACTTCTCCTCCTAAGGATAGTCTCCAAACCCTAGTCCTCAAAAGAAAGGCAGGAAGGACTCTATTCACAAGAAATCATGGCACAAAATAATTTTAAGGTCTCTGGGGTATCCTTTCAAAAATATATCATAGATCCTTTAAAGAGAAGAAACTATACTAGGTCACTTAGCTATGACTGCTGGAATACTAACATTGTCACTATGGGAAGATGTCATGAAGGAAAAACACCCACTTTAAATGCTGCAAAGTGCCATATGGGATTTGTATTCACAGAACCCTTCCTTGATCAGAAGCTAGTCATAACATTCATGCCCCATTACATAAAAAGCTAGAACAAAAGAAAGAGCTAATAGGAAAGTTAGCTTTTACCCCAAAAACAATTTGGGGAGTTTCTGGGAAACTGGAAATCTGAAACTGTTAAAACATAAGTTTGAAATTGACCAGCACCACTAAATTAGTTAGGCACATCATCATTAAAAACATGCTCTACGGATGGCGGAGAAGCATCTTAAAAAATGCTCAACTTCATTAGTCATTAGGGAAATGCAAATCAAAACAACCCTGAGATTTCACCTTACACCAGTCAGAATGGCTAAGATTAAAAATTCAGGAGACAGCAGGTGTTGGCAAGGATGTGGAGAAAGAGGAACACTCCTCCACTGCTGGTGGGGTTGCAAATTGGTACAACCACTCTGGAAATCAGTCTGGCAGTTCCTCCGAAAACTGGGCACCTCACTTCCAGAAGATCCTGCTATACCACTCCTGGGCATATACCCAGAGGATTCCCCACCATGTAATAAGGATACATGCTCTACTATGTTCATAGCAGCCCTATTTATAATTGCCAGATGCTGGAAAGAACCCAGGTATCCCTCAACAGAAGAGTGGATGCAAAAAACATGGTATATCTACACAATAGAGTACTATTCAGCCATTAGAAATAATGAATTCATGAAATTCTTAGGCAAATGGATGGAGCTAGAGAACATCATACTAAGTGAGGTAACCCAGACTCAAAAGGTGAATCATGGTATGCACTCACTAATAAGTGGTTATTAACCTAGAAAACTGGAATACCCAAAACATAATCCACACATCAAATGAGGTACAAGAAGAAAGGAGGAGTGGCCCCTGGTTCTGGAAAGACTCAGTGAAGCAGTATTCAGCAAAACCAGAACTGGGAAGTGGGAAGGGGTGGGTGGGAGGACAGGAGGAGAGAAGGGGGCTTACGGGACTTTCGGGGAGTGGGGGGCTAGAAAAGGGGAAATCATTTGAAATGTAAATAAAAAATATATCAAAAAAAAAACAAAAAAAAAAAACCATGCTCTATAATGTCTATTTTTTTTTCTAGTAGGAAACAAGTTGACAATTGTTTAAAGTACGTTGTTAGCTTTTCTTCATATCACATATCAGTAACGAATCTTAGTAGCACTTAAAGTCTTTGACATTAATTTTGTTTGAAATATAAAGAAGAGCAACATTCTGAATGGCTAAGATCAAATCCTCAGGTGACACATGTTGGCGCGGATATGGAGAAAGAGGAACAATCTGCCATTGCTGGTGGGATTGCAAACTTGTACAACCATTCTAGAAATCAATCTGAAAGTTCCTCAGAAAATTGGAAACAGATCTACCTGAAGACCCAGCAATACCACTCTTGGGAATATACCCAAAAGATGCCCCACCATGCCACAAGGACATGTGTTCTATTATGTTCATAGTGGCCTTGTTTGTGATAGCCAGAAGCTGGAAACAACCCAGATGTCCCACGACAGAGGAATGGATACAGAAAATGTGGTTCATTTACACAATGGAATACTACTCATCTATGAAGAACGAGGACATCCTGAGTTTTGCAGGCAAATGGATAGAACTAGAAAATAACATCCTGAGTGAGGTAACTCAGACCCAAAAGGACATACCTGATATGTTCTCACTAATAAGTGGATGTTAGCCACAGAACTCAAAAAGGTCAACAAACTCAAGTGCCCAAGTGAAGATGCCCCAGTCCCACTTGGGAGGGGGAAGAAAGCAATCACAAGTGTGGAGAGAGGGAGGAACCTGGGAGGGAAAGTGGAAGGGATGGGGCATTGGGGAACCTGATCTGGTACTGGGTGAGGGAAAAGGACTGAAGCCCTGAGGGCCAGCAGAAAGAAGGAAAACAGGCAACCTCAGGAGATAGGAGGTTGAGGGGGTCCCTCCAGAATGAACCAGAGACCTGGGAAGTGAGAGACTTTCAGAATTCAAAAGGAGGGACCTTAGATGAAAATGCCCAACAGTGGAGTGAGGGAACTTATAGAGTCCACATCCAACAGGAAGACGGGGCATCAAATGAGGGAGAGGGGGGACATCCCACAGTCACAACTCTGACCCATAATTGTTCCTGTCTGAAAGAACTACAGGAATGGAAATGGAGAGGATCCTGAGGAAAAGAAGGTCCAGCAACAGGCCCAAAGTAGGATCCAACTCAAGGGGAGGCCCTAAGACCTGACACTATTACTGAGGCTATGGAGCACTCACAAAAAGGGACTTAGCATGACCGTGCTCCGGAATACCCTACGAGTAGCTGAAAGAGTCAGATGCAGATATTTGCATCTAACCAATAGAGGGAAGCAAATGACCCCTGTTGTTGAACTAGAGAAAAGCTGAAAAAAGCTGAGGAGAAGGGTGACCCTATAAGAGGACCAGCAGTCTCAATTAATCTAGATCCATGAGATCTATCAAACACTGGACCACCAAACAGGCAGCATATACCAGCTGACATGAGGCTCCCAACACAGATATACAGTAGAGGACTGCTGGGTCTGTGTTCATTCAGAGATGATGCACCTAACCCTTAAGAGACTGGAGAACCCAGGGAATTTAAAGGTCAGGTGGGGTGGTGGAAGGGTACATCCACAAGGAGAAAGGAGGTATGGGATGTGGAACAGTCGGGGGGAGGGGGAATAAAATATGGAGTGTAAAAAGTTAAACTTTTAGCCGGGCAATGATGGAGCACTCCTGTAATCCCAGCACTTGGGAGGCAGGGGCAGGCGGATTTCTAAGTTCGATGCCAGCCTGGTCTACAGAGTGAGTTCCAGGACAGCCAGGGCTACACAGAGAAACCCTGTCTTGGGCTGGGGGGAGGTGGAGGGGGAGGTGGGGAGGTGGGGAGGTGGGGGGGGAGTTAAACTTTTTTTAAAAAAAGGAAGATAGCAACAAAATAACTTCTGATATTCTTCTATACTTAGAGATCAATGTCTTGCACCACCGTCATCAGAGCTTCCTCCTGCAGTAAATGAGAATAAATCAGAGACCCATAGTTGCACAGTGCAGAGAGTGAGATGTCCTGGGAAACTCGGTACTAGATAGGATCTCTCCATCAGACGCCTTCCCTCAGGGAACTCTGCTGAATATGAGACAGAAAAATTGTAAGAACCAAATGGAATGGAGAACAGCAAAGGAACAGAGCCTTCTAAGCACAACAGAGCAACATGCAGAGCTCAAAGAGACTGTGGCAACATGCTCAAGCCCAGACAGGCCTGGGAACCCGATGGATCCCAGAACTGAGAGTGGAAGTGGACACAAGTCCCCTAACCAGCTTTCTCCAATTAATAACCACTTACAAATGACATTTTCTCTAATGGAGTCTCACTGGGTATACAAATCATTCTTAAGCAGTAAATAGCCAATGCAAAAATAATTCAATGGTATTTTTGGAAGGCTTTTGGTCATATAATGATCTGGGCATTTTTTTTTTTCTTTTCTTACCCTAAAGGTCTTTTGCTTTTATTTTATAGTTTCCAATTTTAGTGTTTTAGGGGATTTCTGTGCATGCCAATAAATGTGTCTCTACATCTATGTGTGTTTCTTGTGCTTTTTATTGGTCTTTTTCCTGTTCATTTGTTTTATCTTACTGAAGTTTGTTTTAAGTTTATGTTATTTTATTATTTTTCTCTCTATCCTTTTTAGATGCTAGAGATTTGGGAGGATTGGGAGATGGGGAGGATCTGGGAAAAGTAAGGAGAAGCGGAACTATAATCAGAATTTATTATATGAAAAAAATTGTTTTGAATGAAAAAAATCAGAAGATATGACTCTTAAAATGTTAATTTAAACACAATACTGCTTACTAAAACTTGAAGAGATTTTAGTGACCTTCTCATTTTAAAAAGCAAACAGCAGAAAAGTATTCTTCCAGGGTCACAAAACTAACTGGTAATGGGTAATATTAGTACCTTAACTCTCTAGAATGAGAATTATTCTTTTTTTAGACATTCTTCTGTCCACTTAAGCTTTGGCTCTAAAAATTCACACACACACACACACACACAAATGTACTCACTGTGTTTTCAATGTTAAATTTAATTAAATCAAGATGCAACTGTTATATTAAGCAAGCATGCAGCACCAATTATTGCATCATATTCTATTTAGCTGATAAATGAAAATTGATCCCATATTTAGACTTCAATAAACTTATTTACCTTGAGAAATAGTTTTAATCTAAGTAGGACTAAAGCAAGCCTGTATTTTATTTTAGAAAAGAACTAGTTAAAGATAAAATAAAGAAATTCAAAGAAACCTTGTTAACCAGTTTGTTGATAAGTAACTAGGTCACTAATTGCTATTATCTGTATTAGACATATTTTGACTTTTATTCACAGAGAACATAGTATAAGAGATGGAAAATGCCCAAATTTGATGAAGTAGGTCACAGACGGGGTGGGTTAAACTTCTGGCTTGAGTTTATTTTACACTAGCATACTATACTCTCCATGAAGATGAGGTAGCATACCATTTCGGCATATCTGATTTTTTTTATTGTCAACAGTTCGACCTGGTTTTGTAAGAAATAAGAAGTTTATCAGAACAGTGGAAAGGGTGATCTTTCCCTTGACTGTGTCAGTAAACTTTGTGAATATGTTTAATGTTAAAGTGAAAATGAACCAGAACAGTGACAAAGAAGCATCTGAAATCTCGGCCTGTGTTTTACCTCTGGAGAATTAATTCTTTGTCAAAGAGTATAAACATGAGGTGCAGTGAGCCAGTTTAGGAAAGGAACGACTGCAAGCAGCCATGCTGAGTTTAAAACACTCATCAAAAGGGGCTTTGGGAGTTCACCAGCTGCAAAGGTTCTGTTAGGCTGTGAGTACACTGGCAGGATAGAGGCCCTATATGATAATGTCAAGACGGTTTTTACATTCCCAGGAAGCCATTTCAAGCAAGCAAGAAAGCAAGTGAGCAAACAAGCAAACAAACAAACAATAACAACAACAAAAAAGAAATCTAGATTTGCTCCTAATACTTAAGGCCTTTAGAGATAATAGAGGATATAGACAGATAGTTCTATTATAACTTACTGTTCCTGGCACAACAAGGACAAATATTGTAAAAAGGAAGATAAAATAGTTTATAAAATTCTAAAGAAATAAAACAAGTACTTCTTCCTTGTAGAACAAAACAATAACAAAAAAGTCATTTTGAAAGTTACATGGCAAGGTAAATTTGAGGCTTAAAAGATAAATTAGAATAATTTCAAGAGTAATTCATTAATTTTAAAAGCACTTTCACATCATATTTCCCAATACTGAGTATTGTTATAGAAAATACTTTTTGAAAATCAGAATTATAGAATTATAGTGACTGTTTCAACACAGTTTTACAGAAGTAGAGTTAGGTATACTGGTAGGACAGTGTAACTGGCTTTGTTCTGCTGTTTTACCATTCACACTATCACAGCAAGTTCACAATCAGTTCAAAAGGCAAACTCATCTCCACCAAGCCATGGAAAGGGGAGAGATTAAAGGAGGGTATCCCCATAAAGCACAGTACTAAACTATTACCTATAATTTTATCCTAAAACACTATTTCAAGTAAGTTCCTAATCAGTGAGTATAATAAGCAATTTTATGTTAAATATCAAAGGTTTCTTCAGCCTATTTCCAGTTTAGTTACTCTAGAGAAGGTATGTTTTTATTTCCCTGTGTCTTACCAGTCTCTGCCACACAGTCTGTATTTGTGCAAAGGACTTTCCTGATAAACTAAACCTATTAAAAGAGATAGTATAATATGCCTTACTTATAACAAAGAATGATGACCAACACACCTAAAAATTAATTTTTACAGAACTTGTGATATCTTACTAATAATAAGAGGACTATAAGGAAAAATGGAATATATCATTAGGTAAATCACAGGCAAAAACCTGCAACAGTATTATTTTCTGTTGCATATACTCTACCATATACTCTACAAATCAACAATTCTAATAATGTAATATAATTTCACAACTAATTTCTATCAAAGGAAAAAATTTAATAAACTGAAAAGAGGAATATAAATGTATTTTATAATCTACATAGTGTACGTAGATAATGTTATATATAATTCTGGGGATATATAAAAACTTGTTTTTACATATTTTTATATTTGAAAAATAATCATATTACAAAGCATTCCAAATAGTTCAGACTTTGAAAGAAGCAGCTGAAAAACGTTGTGGGTAGGTAACAAATCCGACTCACTTCCCAAATGTCACTCCTTCAGTTATTATTGTTTGTTCTACTAGAAAATTGCAAGAAGTCAAATTTTACACTTGGAGTCTTGGTGTTAACATGCTTAATTCTGACCACTTAAAAATATCTGACCACTTTTGTTAGTATCAATAAATGGCTATTAGTCCATGTAAAACCATAACCAATTCAGCAAATAAATAAAATATTGAGAGAAAATATCTTTATAGATTTTTATGCATAATTTTAAACTTTTTAAAGTGCGCGGGTCAGAAAAATTAATGTGATCAACACAGTACAACAAAAAATCAGCAACATAAAAACAGCATTTAATCATTCAAAATATCAAAGTTTAAGGTTCGCTATAAAGAGGCTAATCTCTCCAAATCAACTGTTTAAGTAAAACACCCGCACAAGAACCGAGTAGAACGGACCCTTCCAGACCACCAGGGCATATCTGCAAACACTGTTAAGTGTCTGATTTTCAACACTCTGAATCTTAACCATATGAGTCAGAGCGACATCTAGTGGTGAACTGGCATCTGGTACTGCAGTACTTGCAGACAGGGCAGTGTTGCTCATAAGCATTCTCCTTTGACATTTTAAGTTCACTTTCCTATTTTTTCATGACCTCTAGTATTCTGTACTCTATTTTTCCAAGCTTTATGTTCTCTCCCACGCACCTAGCTCTGTGCAGAAGCTAGGGCCAACCCACAGTTTGTTCATTTATCTTTTTCTTTCACTGAACGTGTTTTATTATTCTCTGCCCTATTTCATAAGCTATTTTCTGTTTGTTTCTTCTAAAGGTAACTATATTAAGTCATGAAAACTAAGCCAAATGAGACCACTGTAATTCATGCAACTCTGGGAAATTTCTTCTCATTTCTAGTTGACACAATAAGATTATTACTTTCTCCCCCCATACTCCATCCTCCTTACCTATGAGGAAACAAGGGACAATGCTTATAACTAAATGTATGTAACTTTAAGATTCAAGGTCTCAGCTCACTGTCAGAGAGCCTATTCAGAATACATTTCCTTGCTGTCTATCAAAGGCCATTTCGAGAGCTAGCTCCCTTTCATGTGTCCAGACTTTTTTCTTTCTCCAAATTTATTTGTTTTTTTACTTTTTTCTTAAATATTCAAAATTTCCTTCTGTATTTGGATGCCTTCTCCATCCACATATTCAACATATTCACCATGTTTCCACCTCAAAACCATCTTTCTCTGAACTCCTGCAGTCTACTTTCTTTCCTTTTGCCAAAAATCAGTTCAAAGATGAATCTATGCTTTTACCATTTCTTTAATACTTGTTTCTTGGGGCTGGAGAGATGGCTCAGCGGTTAAGAGCACTGACTGCTCTTCCAGAGGTCCTGAGTTCAAATCCTAGCAACCACATGGTGGCTCACAACCATCCCTAAAGAGATCTGACACCCTCTTCTGGAGTGTCTGAAGACAGCTACAGTGTACTTACATATACTAAATAATAAAAATAAATAAATCTTTAAAAAATACTTGTTTCTTGAAACACTAATAATTTGCACTTTATCACTACAATTTTATTGACAATAATTACTTAGAGATGACCAATAAACTTATCATTAAGTGTTCTCTTTACATTCTTCTCAAATTGAGATGTTTTCTTTCTCCCTTGGCTTTGAAAGTGCACAGTAATCTTTCCTGTTCTTTCTAGCTCCTTCCTGAGACAAATATAGTATCCATACATACTTTAGTAAACTACAGGTGGATTTCTTCTTTTAAAAAAGAAAATAGCTCATTTAGTACGTGACCCTTAATTTCCCTATACATTTAGCCCCAATCTGTAGTCTGCAAACTCAGTAGTCCTCTTATTGCCTTCCCCAGACTCTCCTATACACGCATAGTATTTGAGAAGCAGAGCAAGCTTAGTGTCCTTATCTTCCAAATCTTGCTATTTCTTCAAAATTCTGACTTTGAACACACTACTCTTTATACAGTAGACAGACAAGGACAGTGAAACAGCTCAAGCAGTAAGAAAGTTATTTAAGGGATTTCCAGAGGTTACACAGCCTACAGAAACTTTAACTCTAGTATTGTATAGTAAATTGACTTTGATTAGCCAATCTACAGTTCACCCAACCAATCCTTTACTAGCTCCAGAGAAACGGCAGATATCTGCTTAGCCTATCAGAATTGAAATGACTTGGTACTGTATATAGGTCTGAAAAACCAAATTTTTGGATGTTTTTTAACTGATTTAACATAACAAGATATCTTTTACCTTAGGTACAATACCAAAATCACTGGATGAGATGTTATTGACAGGTCTGGAAAATATAAAAACCTGAATACCTGAATACATCTCAAATTGAGCATGTATGCACCTGAAAGGTATTACGTATTACAATGCTATAACACAGACATTTTAAAGGTTCTGAAACAATTCAACTTTAGTAACCATAAACTGTCATTTCCAAACAGCTTTTTTTAAAAAAGATTTATTTATTTATTATTTGTAAGTACACTGTAGCTATCTTCTGACACTCCAGAAGAGGAAGTCAGATATCATTACAGGTGGTTAAGAGCTACCATGTGGTTGCTGGAATTTGAACCTGGGACCTTCAGAAGAGCAGTCAGTGCTCTTAGCCGTTGAGCCATCTCTCCAACCCCTCCAAACAGCTTTGACATGGAAAAGAACATTCTTTATATTTGACGACACTAATTCAGCCTTTGTGATCAATACTATAAATGTTATAGAAATTTTATACTACCCACATTCATTACCTAAATTATCACAAAGTGATAGATATGTTAAATTAATTCCTAAACAATTAGTTCTTAGGATTACTCACTTGCCAGATTTTCTAAATATTATCTCAATTAACACAAGTCTTAGGGTCAACATTTTCAGCTTTTTACTTCTCCAAACTCAATGAAATTATAACCTTTTACATAACAGAATAGCGTAATTGGTGTATGTTTCTTCAGTTCCCTGATAGCTCCTTTGTAATCTGAAAGCTTTGCTCCACACAAGTACACACTAAATTATGAAAATTGAAGACAATGCCACAAACTTTCACTAAACTCAGTTAACTTTTCTACCCATGACTGGCTAACTTAGCCTGACATCTAGGCCTAACAATGAAGGGAAGTACTAACCAAGATGGGACCTGTGGCATTCTTCCTATTTCCCCCAACAGATCCTTCATTATCTCTCTTTAGAATTATCTGTACCTATGCCAGTTTCAGGCTCCTCCTATCTCCCCACTGTACCCCACTGCTCTAGTCAGTCTCATTTGCCCCAGTGCCAATACATGTGACAACTCACTGCTCCCCCACCACACTGATCTCAGCAGGCAACAAGAATGCAACCTGCTTTAAAAATGGGTGAAAAGACACTGAAATCTCTTGCTTTACTTGAATAAATTCAAGAGGATTTCCTGCAGTGACAGTGAAGAGCACAAGCACAGCCTCCACCTGGAAGGAGTGCCTACAGAAGCCGGCCCAAAAGCAGCAACTTTTGCTTCTGTGCAATTTCTTTCCTTCCCTTTTCCTGGGCACACTGGCTCTCCAGATGTTCTGATCTCATCAGAAACCACATACACAGAGTAGCCACTTATACAATAACCCCAGGAAATCTATTTTTTTTAAGAAGCAGAAGCACATGTCAGCTTGAGAAAGACCAGTCCTTGCAAGTTTGATATCGGTTCTTACCCGTGTACACCCTGTGCCTGTTGCTTCAGTTTCTGTGGGTTTTGACCTTCACTCAGTTGATTTAGAGGGATTTGTTATCCTGATGTCCTCTATCGCCACTGTCTCTCTAACACTTTCTGTGGAGTTCCTTGAGCTCTGAGAGAAAAGATTTGATGGAGAAATTCCATTTAAAACTGAGTGTTTGACAGTTGTTCTTTTGTAAACCAATCTTGTAAGTTAACAAGATTAAACAGAAGGGACTGGTTTCTTCTAGAGCATGTGAATGTTTCACCATGCGGTATGACTTCTCACGAATCCCAGTGATTCTCTGCTGTCAACTCTAGAAAGTCTAGCTCTTCTATAGCCAGAGGCTTAAGCAGTTTAATGTGCTACCAGAACAGGAATGCTGGGACAATTCAGAGACCCTCTAAAACTAGGACGAAGATGCCACTGAAGCCCTTTATCAATGACATTGTAACAATGAGTCTTCTTATTTCAAAAGCATAACAGGAAATTTACATTGAGTTTGTTTACATAGTGGATTACATGATGGATTTCCATGTAGTGAATCATCCCTGCATCCCTGGAATGAAGACTACTTGATCATGGTGAATGATTGTTTTGATGTGTTCTTAGATTTGGTTTGTGAGAATTTTATTGAGTATTTTTGCATTGATATTCATAAGGGAAATTGGTTTGAAGTTCTTCTTTGTTGGGTCTTTGTGTGGTTTAGGTATCAGAGTAATTCTGGCTTCATAGAACAAATTGGGTAGTGTTCCTTCTGTTTCTATTTTGTGGATTAGTTTAAAGAGTATTGGTATTGGGTCATCTCTGAAGGTCTGATAGAACTCTACACTAAACCTGCTGAAAACTAATAGAAACCCACTGAAAACTAATAGAAAAGAAACTGGGAAAGAGCCTTGAGCCAATGAGAAAATTTCCTGAATAGAACACCAATAGCTTATGCTGTAGGATCAAGAATTGACAAATGGGACCTCATAAAATTGCAAAGCTTCTGTAAGGCAAAGACACTGTCAATAGGACAAAACGGCAACCAACAGATTGGGAAAAGATCTTCACCAATCCTACATCTGATAGAGGGCTAATATTCAATATATACAAAGAATCCAAGAAGTTAGACTCCAGAGAACCAAATAACCCTATTTTAAAAAGGAGTATAGAGCTAAACAAAGAATTCTGTGCTGAGGAATACCAAATGGCTGAGAAGCACCTAAAGAAATGTCCAACATCCTTAGTCATCAGGGAAATGCAAATCAAAACAACCCTGAGACTTCACCTCACACCAGTCAGAATGGCTAAGATCAAAAACTCAGGTAACAGGAGATACTGGCAAGGATATGGAGAAAGAGGAACACTCTTCCATTGCTGGTGGGATTGCAAGCTGGTACAACCACTCAGGAAATCAGTTTGGCAGTCCCTCAGAAAATTGGGCATAGAACGAAGGACCCAGTTATACCACTCCTAGGCATATACCCAGAAGATTCTCCAATATGTAATAAGAATAAATGCTCCACTATGTTCATAGCAGCCTTATTTATAATAGCCAGAAGCTGGAACAAACCCAGATGTCCCTCAATGGAGGAATGATCACAGAAAAAGTGGTACATTTACACAATGGAAACCTACTCAGCTATTAAAAACAAAATATTCATGAAATTCTTAGGCAAATGGATGGAACTAGAGAATATCAACCTGAGTGAGGTAACCCAGTCACAAAAGAAGACACATGGTATGCACTCACTGATAAGTGGATATTAATTAGCTCAGAAGCTCAGAATGCCCAAGATACAATTTAAAAACAACTTGAAGCTCAATAAAAAGAAAGACCAAAGTGGGGATACTTTGGTCCTTCTTAGAAGAGGGATCAAAATACCCATGGAAGGATATACAAAGAAAAAGCATGGAGCAGAGCCTGAAGGAGAGGCCAGAGACTGCCCTCCTGGGGATCCATCCCATATACAGTCACCAACCCAGACACTATTAGGGAGACCAACAAGTGCTTGCTGACAGGAGCCTGATATAGGAAACAGAGCCTGTCTCCTGAGTGCCTGACAAATACAGAGGGAGATGCTCTCAGCCAACCACTGGACTAAGCAGAGGGTCCCCAATGGAGGAGCTAGAGAAAGGACCCACGGAGCTGAAGGGGTTTGTAGCACCATAGGAGAAACAACAAAATGAACCAACCAGTACCCCTAAAGCTCCCAGGGACTAAACCAACCAAGAGTACACATGGAGGGACCCATGTCTCCAGCTATATCTGTAGCAGAGGATGGCCTTGTTGGACATCAATAAGAGGAGAGGCCCTTGGTCCAATGAAGGCTCGTTGCCCCAGTGTAGGGGAACGCCAGAACAGGGAAGCAGGAGTGGAAGGGTTAGTGAGCAGGAGGGTGGGGATGGGATAGGGGATTTTCGGAGGGGATAACATTTGAAATGTAAATTAAAAATATCTAATTTTTAAAAATAAAAAAATAAAGGTGGAGAACCAGAGCATATACACATACATACATTTCCTAATTTTATTTAGGTAGAGAGCCAAATAACACTGACACTGAATCACACAATCTAGTTGTAATACATAATCTAGCTGGAGTTCTAAGTATCATGCTCTATCAGAACAAAGTAAAACAAAACAAAAGCAAATGCAAAGGACCCAATATATTCTCTAGAAAACAACAGACTCTAAAACCAGAGTCTAGGCAGAGATTTTACAAGGTGTGTCTGGAATATGCCAGAAAGTAAAGGGTGTTCAAAGGATTGTAGAGACATATTAAACCACATGAATCTGAGGAGCTCCAATTAGCCAGATGTGCAAAAATCTGTATATTAACATATCTATAATCAAGAATTTCTGCTGAACATAGTAAGAAATACCTCATACCCGTCAGAACAGTCAAAAACTCAGGAGACAGCGGGTGCTGGCGAGGATGTGGAAAAAGAGGAACACTCCTTCACTGATGGTGGGATTGTAAAATGGTGTAACCACTTTGGAAATCAGTCTGGAGGTTCCTCAGAAAACTGGCATGACACTTCCGGAGGACCCTGCTATACCACTCCTGGGCATATACCCAGAGGATTCCCTGGCATGCAATAAGGACACATGCTCCACTATGTTCATAGCAGCCCTATTTGTAGTAGCCAGAAGCTGGAAAGAACCTAGGTGTCCCTCAACGAAGGAATGGTTACAAAAAAATGTGGTATATTTACACAATGGAGTACTATTCAGCCATTAGAAACAATGAATTCATGAAATTCTTAGACAAATGGATGGAGCTGGAGAACATCATACTAAGTGAGGTAACCCAGTCTCAAAAGATCAATCATGGTATGCACTCACTGATAAGTGGATATTAGCCTAGAAATTTGGAATACCCAAGACATAATCCACATATTAAATGATGTCCAAAAAGAACAGAGGAGTGGCCCCTGGTTCTGGAAAGACTCAGTGCAACAGTATAGGGGAATTCCAGAACAGGGAAGTGGGAAGAAGTAGATGGAGGAAGAGGGGGAGGGAAGAAGGCTTATGGGACTTGCGGGGAGTGGGGACCCAGAAAAGGGGAAATCATTTGAAATGTAAATAAAGAATACATCGAATAAAAAAAAATATGTGGATTCAAAAAAAAGAAATACCTAAAATTCTAACAATGGAGATGTTTGCTTTCTACACAGTAAAACTTGTTACAAATAGATATATACATAAGTAAAAAAAAATTAAAGAAAAAAAATAAAGTATCGAATCTGTTACAACATAATCCAAATATATAGTCTACATCTCACCACCAAAAGACATTAGACAAATTCTAAAATGTGGTCATTCTATGAAACTAGTATGGAGTCTTGAAAAAGGATCAAAGTTATAAAAAAAAAAAAAAACTTCTGGAGCCATTTTAGGTTAAAAATAACCAACAAGTCTTATCAATCAACGTATGTATTTGAGTTAAAATCCTGCAATAAAATATATTAATTAAATAACTGGCAAAATCTGAGTGGGGTACAAGTCAATTATAGTGAGTGAGTGATGGATCAAAACTCATTTTTGACTTGGTAGCTGATACTCTTATAAAAAATTTTTCTTCCTTGCTACAAAAAAGAGCCAAGTAAGAGTAACAGAGCATCTACCTTATCACAAAATAGAAAGGGGTGTCACTCTTACTACTTTTCTGTAATTTTGAAATTATTCAAAAAAAGAAATAAAAGTATGCCTTCATTTGTACTTTGGAGATTAATCTAACTTTTTAGACTTTTAATTAAATAAGTTCTGTTGATAAATATCATTTACCCCTTGTTATTCACATAAATATTAAGTGTTCTACTCTTATGACAGGCAATGGATGCATTACAAAAGGAGGTGAACATGAATCTCTGCTTTTAGAAATCTGCACCTTGACAGAAGAGAAGCCAGTAGTCTGTCAGGAAGAAGAGCACAGAACAGAATGGATGTGAACACAATGCCGGCTGCCGGCAATCACAGAGGCCTCTTTAAGGAGACAACTTTAAGAAATACTACGATAACTAATTGTGTTCCCTAATAATTATGTTTACTAGGGTAAAGAACTTCCTAACAGAGAAGTAGCCGAAGCATGAACAATAGGAAACATAAGCCAGAGAGGCGAGAATCTCGGTTCTAGGTTTTAATTATACCACACAAAACCAACAATGGAAGCTAAACTAAAAAGGTCTATGTAGACTAGCAGGAGGGATGATATAAGCATTAAGAGTCATTCTCCTCTTGCAGAGGACCTAAGTTCCGGTTCCCAGTCAGTACCTACATCAGGAACGTACCACTCCAGCTGTGGTGGATTCAAAGGCTAGGGTTTTTGCAGGCGCTTACTCATGTGTACATGAGTATGTAAAATAATTCCTCTAAATAATTGTGGTTTAAAAAGCAAGCATATATTGCATCAAAGTAATATGGTTATGGCTGGGAGAAAGGGAATGAGGGTAACAGGCAGAAAGGGTCAAAGGGTTGAGAAAGAAGGGAGGGCAGAAACACATCTGATTGTCTGCTTCCAACGTTCAGGTCAGATTTTTGTATTTTAAAAAACTTGTTTATACTTGTATATTTATAAAACAGAGGTGGATGAAGAGACTGGGTGAAAGAGGGGCTGAAGAGGAGAGCAGGCTATGGGGAAGGTTAGACGTAGGGAGTGCAAGGGAGAGAATGGAAAATAGGAGGGGCAAATTCTAGGATCTGCTAGAGACCTGGGAAGGGGAGAGGGCACCTGGGTCTCTATGGGGATGAATAAATAAAGTTTCTTTTTAAAATCAGCAACTTTATTTCTCCTATTACTAACAGAGTTAAAAGGTCACATCTTAGTGTAAATCCTCAGAATATATCTAAATAACAAGTTTTTTTTTAATCATATAACAACTACATAGTATTTCAGTAGGCTGTTCAGAGGCACAGTCCACTAAGAGCAACTTAAAATGCTCGGTAAGTTAATTCTGACAAACCACTCTCATATAAGAATTACAAATATATCTTACTGGTGCAAAAAAACAAATAAGATTTTGTAGCATAAATTTCACACAATTTAATTTGGCCAAGATATCAGCCCTTGAGCTTGGATTTTTAGTACTTCTAGGATATGTGTGTATCCTACACACACACACACATGCACATTCATAGCCCTGTATTAATGTGCAAATTCGATGTGAGGGTCAGAGAACAGACCTGAAAATCATTCTAAGGAACACTATCCACCTCTCCAATGAAAGGGACTCTCATCGGCCTGAAGCTCATAAATTAAGCAAGATCCAGAGACCTTCCCATGTCTGCTAACCCAGCATTTAGGTTACAAGGGAACACTATGACACACAGCATTTGATATGTGTTTTGAGACTAGAACTCAAGTTCTCATGCCTGCCCAATCTACCCAACCCCCTCGGCTTCTGTTTCCAGAATTTTAGTGCCTTCAAGTTATAATAAAGATACGAAATCAAGCTTCTTTCCAAATGTAGAGAGAAGGGAGAGGTAACCTACTCAAAGCATATAAATCTACATATGGTTTACTATTACCATGCCTAGCACACAGAACCAGTCTTCTCTACAGAATTCCGCATTTGCAAAGTCATCTACTCATTAAAACTTTTTATAATAAAAAATTCAGTAACATTCTAGCTGTTCTAAGAGTCATCTTTTATATGTAGAAGAGCAAATAATCTAAATGCATAATAACCCCTGTGTTGTGTTCCCAGATGTGGGTGGATGAGGTATCACTCTGTCTTGTTGTTTTCAATCACGACAAGCAATGCCATTATGAAGTATAGTTAGTTCCACACTCTTCAGTTTTGTTTGCTCTCAATGACTTCATTATTTAAATGAGTCCCCACAATGTAAGTTTAAGTACCAATAGTATTTCTCTGTGCAAGAAAGTTGTTATAGAATACCTATTGTTTAAAAAAAAAGCTTCATTCAGTCATGACTTAAAAGTACTGGTGGCTATAAAGTCAATGTCATGGAAATAATACTTAATAAATAAGGAGTCTTTAATAAGAAACAAATAGGTAACAATGTTACATATGATCAACTGGCAAAAATATAAGCAAAAATCTGAAGGAACCTGTCCCCTGAAATTCCTTCTAGAAGCAATTTTTCAGAATGCATGTGAAGTTTTTACAACACTGAGTTTTTACAATGAATAACAAAAATCAGCAGCATTTAAAACTGGTACCTTAGGAGCCAAGATGCCAGAAGCGAGATGGGAAACAAAAACAACAAACCATTAAAAAAAATACACCTTGAAGAATTTCAGAGGGTCAAAGTTATCCTAGTATAAGTTAAAAATGAGTGTGCTTATCTTATGTTAATGAAGATAAAGGTCTAACCTAAAGTTTCCACCAGTAAAATAGAAAATTGTAAATAACATGAGAACCAACAACACAGCTCAGCAGGTACAGGCACTTTGGAGCAGGGCTAAAAACCTGAGTCTGATCCTTAGGACCCACAAGGTGGCAGGAGAGAACAGATCCTCTTATTAACCAAAATTTGTCCTCTGAATTGCTCATGTATACTGTGTCCCCTAAAACATACAAATCAAAAAAAGTAATATGAAAGAAAAGAACAATTGAGAACTCAGAAACACATGATAACGGACAGAGAAATCTGAGGGCCAGCAGAAAAAATGGAAACAGGCAACCTCGGAAGACAGGAGGTTAGGGGACCCCCCAGAATGCACCAGAGACCTGGAGGTGAGAGACTCACAGGACTAAAAGGGAGGGACCTTAGATGAAATGCCCGACAGCAGGGAGAGAAAGCTTATAGAGCCCACCTCCAGCAAGAAGACAGGGCATCAAATGAGGGAGAGGGGGGACATCCCACAGTCACAACTCTGACCCATAATTGTTCCTGTCCCAAAGAATTACAGGGATGGAAACGGAGAGGAGTCTGAAAAAAAGAAAGTCCAGTGGCAGGCCCAAAATGGGATCCAGCTCAAGAGAAGATCCCAAGGCCTGACACTATTACTGAGGCTATGAGCCGCTCACAAAAAGGGACCTAATATGACTGCCCTCCTAAGGACCCAACAAGCAGCTGAAAGAGTCAGATGCAGATATTTGCACCCAATCAATGGACAGAAGCAGCTGATCCTTCTTGTTGAATTAGGGAAGGCTGAAAGAAGCTGTGGGCAGCCCTGTAGGAGGACCAGCAGTCTCAAATTATCTGGACACCCCCCCCCCCAGATCTCTCAAACACTGGACCACCAAACAGGCAGCATACATCAGCTGACATGAGGCCCCTAGCACACATACAATAAAGGTCTGCCGGATCTGTGTTCATCCAGAGATGATGCACCTAACCCTTAAGAGACTGGAGGCCCCAGGGAGTTTAGAGGTCAGGTGGGGTAGGGGGTCGGGACATCAACATGGAGACAGGGGGAGGGAAGGAGGTATGGGATGTAGAACAGTCGAAGAGTGGACAGGGGTGGTAGTATAGGGAATAAAATATGGAGTGTATAAAAATAATTCATTAATAAAGAAAGGAAAAAAAGAGAAAAACTACAGAAGCATAAAAACACCTTTTAAAAAGAAGGACAATATTAGGTCATAAAATGTAAAGTATATATACAAAAGATTTTTCCCAAGTTTTTAATTCTTTCTGATCTATACAAGATCAGAAAGAATACATCAGAGGAGTCAGTGGCTAAGAATTTCCTGGATCGATGAAAGGCATCTAAAAATATCACTAACAAACATGAAACCTAGATGAAATGAAAAGGGAAAAGGGAGAAAGCAAAAGAAACACAAACACACACTTCAAGTTTTAAGAAAGCAAAGAACATCTTAAAATAGCTAAAAAATAGGATACTACCTCCCAAATACAGGACACGCTAACATGCATCTTACTCATGCAGTGTAAACTCAAAGGTAAAGGAATGAACATCTTGGGTGGGATTAACAAAATAAAGCCTGGTATAGAACTCTCCACTTGAAAAAAGAAACTTCAAATATACACGCTAAATAAATAACTTTTCATGCAAATCTAAGACATTAATAAATGAATAACTAATAATGACAGTACATGTACATACCACCAGTCTACCCTAAAAAGGAACTTCTGACAGAAGCACCCAGTTTGGGAGAACCTTAAAACAGGACAACCAAAGGAAAAATACTCTGTGACTCCACTTAACCACTTAAATACAATTTTTCAGGCTAAGCATACAACACTCCCATATACACAATTAAAAACTAAATGTTAGCTAGGAAGAGGTTATCAGTTAGCTTACATACAATCCATTTCCTTAGGAAAACAATAGTAATATACTTAAAGGAATGCATTATGCCAAGCAGTAGTGGCGCACGCCTTTAATCCCAGCACTTGGGAGGCAGAGGCTGGCAGATTTCTGAGTTCAAGGCCAGCCTGGTCTATAGAGTGAGTTCCAGGACAGCCAGGGCTACACTGAGAAACCCTGTCTTGAAAAAACCAAACAAACAAACAAACAAAAAAAGAGAATGCATTATAAAAGCATTTTAAGAAAGCAATAAGTATTCTTTTGTTAAAGCAAAAGTTAAAAGTTAAGAGAATTTAACTTAACTTCTTTATCCTGGAGTCTCTCTTGTTGACTCATCTACTGACTTTAATACAAATCTCAAAACTGTTCCCTAAGAAATTAGGACTGCAGCTGGTGTGGTGCTGCATGTCTTCAATCTCACCACTTAGGAGGCAGAGATGTATTTATCTCTATGAATCCAAGACCATGTCTGTTAGGGCTGCACAGTAACACTCTGTCTCAAAAAAAAAAAAAAAAAAAAAAAAAGGAAGGAAGGGGGAGAGAGAGAGAGAGAGAGAGAGAGAGAGAGAGGAAGGAAGGAAGGAAGGAAGGAAGGAAGGAAGGAAGGAAGGAAGGAAGGAAGGAATTATGACTCTAGGAAATTTTTGGAAAGTCAAACATTTTTTCTCAAAATACCTGTCAACTAGAAATGAATAAGATCAATTAGTCACTCTTATATTTCTAAAGAATACATTTAGTATCTTCATAACAAATCTGAATTTTGAGATACTTTGGCATGCGTTTAAATCATGTAAAAGGGATAGACCTACAATATGTTTATTATCTCAAACTAGACTGTGGATCATCTGTTCTTAAAACTTTTCATGTCAAGCACAAATATTAAAATGAAGTCATCGACAGTGAGCTTACTAAGTTTTAATTGCCTCCTTGCCACTCATTTGTAATGATCTGATCAGCTAACATATATGCCATATGCCTTTTTATAAAGGCAAGGTATTTAGGGAACGAAGAAGGACGTCAGGATTCTCTTTTACGCCTGACTGATAAACAATCAATGATCTTCTGTCTAAAAATGACTAAAACTGCATGAAGCAAACTGTTTCTATGTGACAGGAGGTATAGTGATTCATGGGAAATGGACTTCTCCGTGCTATTAGTAAGATAATCAAGTACACTTGTTCTCAAACCCTTTTTATTTTTCAAATCCTTGTTTTTCAGGCATAAGTTCCTTCAAGACTTAGAAATTTCAAAACTAACTCTAAATTAAATATCTTAACAAATAAAAGTCATCTCCATTTCTCTTTTACTTCCACCTGTTAGACATGCAAAATTGTTTATTTTATACTTTAAGGAAAAACAATCCAACTTATAGTTTGATAAGGAAAGCCAGTGTCACTCTACAGTTCTAACCATTTTGCACTATTTAAATGCTTGCTAAGTTTTGCAAAGTAAATAAGCCTGTTCAGAAGATTCTTATCATTATTAATCTTACCATTTTAAAATTATTTAAAGTCTACAGTTCCAGAATAAGTCTCCAAAGTTAATTTCTGAACTAGTAATCTATTACTTCAAAGAATTCTGCTATATTTAAAACTGAGGGTTCACAGATATTAAGTGATGGTCTGAATTTTACAAATTGTATCATTAAGTGACTAATGCTGATGCTTTACTGTTTGCCATGTTGTTTATCTAAAGACTTGAGTTCACACCATGCTAGGTTAAACCACTTCACCAGGCCCACATTGGCTAAAAGCACATCACCAGACAGGGGAAAATCTTGCAACATATTTCGAATAATAAGGATTTATACAATAGATTTCATATCAAAATTCATGACAGGATGTTCAATTTAAATAAAAACAAATGTGTGAGACAAAAAAGTAGACCAATTTGGAGCACTTCTAGACTTGACTAGAATTTCCTAACTATATGCAAATATTTTAAATACATTTTAAAATACAATAATATTTGATCAATACGTTTAGGCAAAACTAGAATTGTTTTATATGTACTAAATAATTGTAGAATTTACCCATCACTTTCCTTTAAAGTTTAAGATTATATTTTATTTTCATTTATTTTTATTTTAAATACAAATGCTACTTTTGTTTTGATTCAATTTCAGAAAACTTAGAAATTGATAACCTTTGCTTCCTTTTTCATTTTATCAACCTTAGCAGAATATTGAGAAATTAATAGGAGAACCCTCCAATAGCCAGCTCTGCAGCACACACACATTTCTTGCACTCTTAACTCTTACCTTACAGTTGGCATCATTGAATAATAGAAAACTCAAACTTGTATGCCACTTTTCAAATCTAATATTTTGGTAAAAATACAACCTTTTAAAAATAAAAATATAAGCTATATGTCACTGTTAGGTAAGTCTTGTTTCAAAATACTATCAATAAAATATGAACAGGATAGAATGGCATTTCAATAAACAAATGCCTAAAATAACTTCAATCCCCAAATCAAGCAATATTCAAGAACCTTAAGTAATAATGCTTAAAGAGAATAAAAATGAAATTATTATACACAAAAGGGAAAAAGTTAACTCCTAAAATCAATATGTATGCTGCGTATCTATGGTACCATTTTCAAGGGTGATCAGGATAAAGCAGTCAATACAATTTTCCATTCATGTGATATATTTAATACCACTAACTAAACTATACACACACACTGGAATAAATGACTATATTTTTTAAAAGAAAAAAGTAACTAGAATGTATGCCCACTTAGAAGAGAAACTGATGTTCATATTAACGTTTTAAATACAAACTGTTAAATCCTGAAAACTGACCTCTAGAAAACAAAAGCCACTTTAAAATACATGGAAACAAAGAATGGAAATGAAAGAAAAGAAGGTGCAGAGTCTCTATTTAACTGGCTGTTCAGTCATTAGAAAGGTGCCCCATAACCACCATATGTTACTCAAATATGTTATCACACCTACAATTTCATCATATGTCTCCCAAGAAATTAATTAGCTCTAACTTTTTCAACTTTGACAAAAACGTCTGCATCAGTCAGATTACTAGCTGTTGCAAACATTTCAAAATTCAAAGCTTTCTTCAGCTTGTATTTAACCTTTTAATTACTATTAATCATTTAGCAACATTTAGAACAGCATTCATTAGGCAGATGTCTAATTCTAGAATTTTGAATAATGTAAATTCATTTACACTTCTATCTATTCTTGGTGCATATTCGCTTGGTGGTTTTACAAAGTAAAACTAAGGTTTAAAAACCATCATTTTAAGGCTGTAGTAAAGAAGAAATAACCAGAAGTGTTCGTGTTCTCTTAAACAAAACAAAACAAATTCCCCAACATCAGTTTAGTTGACTGACAGTAATAATGACCTCAATGATTATAAAATGAAGATTGAAAAATCCTGTAATAACTATGAGATATGTGACAGACTTTATAATAAACTATCAGTGATATGAAGAACTGAAAGAAAAATATTTTCATAAGATACCCATTAACGATCAAACTAAAAAAAAAAAAAAAAACAAAAACAAAAAAAACAAAAACACTCCATCCTGATTGATCCTAAACCAAAGTTAGGCTACCATCAAACATGTAAGGTAGCTTTCATTTTCATCAATGTATATAAAATAACTTGTTAAGCCTATCAATTGTTCCTTGTGTGTTCATTCTGAAAATATTAGATCGTGGGATTCTAATCACATTCTCACTGTTTACTGGTAATTAAGGTAAACAATTCTCTTTACAAGCACATATGAGCAATAAATGTGTTTTGCAAATCTTTGCTCTTTAGTAAATGATAAATTATATAGAATATTAGTAGGGCCAACTGCTAACATCCAATGATTCCTTTAAATTGAAGAGTAGGGAACTACAAAGCTTGCCTTATCTTCTATAAGGCCTCACACACACACACAAAAAAAATAACCACTGAATGTTCCTTTCAATTATTTCAGGTAACAAAGTAATAGATAATCTAAAAATAATTTCTACTTTAAAAAGTATTAAAATTAAGTTTTACTACTCTGACTAAAGTAGATGTTCAAATTATCAGAATGAGGACAGCCTCATAAACTGCCAATAATTCCCTGCTGATAACTTTTCTTCCTTTTTGAAGCTACCCAGGTAAATGTACCAGTGACATGCACTATTTTTTAATGGAGAAGACTCTTGGAGGACAGTTGAGAACACCTGAGCCAAGCTTAAAAACATAAGCTCCATCCCCCAGGGAGCCACACGATAGAAGGAGAGAACCGATTCCCATTAGTTGTCCTGTGGTCTTCACATGCACACTACAGCATGCATACACATACAGTCAGTAAATACATTTTTTCAAATTAAAATTTTAAATAGAACTTTAGAAATAGCAGATATCCTCTAGGAAGTTTTCAATGGCCTCTCCAAAAAGCCAAAGAAGATGTCTGCCTCTTTATATTTCCTAATTCCATCTTTTAAATACAGAGCACATGCTAGTTACTCTTGCAGAAGACCTACGATCTGTTCCTAGCACCCACATTTCAGATCTAGCCACTTATCTAGCCACTGTGGACAGCGCATGCACATACACTCATGGATGCACACAAAACACTTATATACCTAATATAAAATCAATTTTTTAACTAGAAAATGATGCCTTCTCTTTGAAATCCCTAAACCTATCAAGTCTGGCAAAAAAAGAATCTGATTATATTTTCAATAGCAAAAGTGATACTTCAGAAATATCAATATAGTAGCTATCAATATAGCAGAATCAAAATTTATAGTTTAGAAATGTTGTAATATGATCTGTATGGTATATATGTGTACTGTTCTCAACTGAGGAAAGAAACAAGTGGCCATTCAAATTTAGTTGCTGAATTACAATGAGAATCTGGTTCATATTAAGAACAGAACAGTAACTACCTTGTCTTGAGTGCAGAAAATACATGGGTTTACAGAATCAGAGAGAGAGAAATGTATAGCCAACATGATATTGTAAGTTTCCTTCGGGAGAAAAATTCCTACAACTGGTTAAAAACAAATAAATAAACAAACAAATAACACACAGACATACACATATACACACACACATATTTAATTAACAGCACAAGAGAGTATCACATGCATAGAAATCAGAAGATCTTGGCATTTCTAGCTCAGTGACCTAAAGAAGCCTAGTGATTTATCATAGGAAAGATAGAATACATTAACCAAAAAAGACAGTCTCTGTTTTGAGGATGTAAATTTATAATGACAGTGAGGCAACCATAAAAAGGCTTTAAGTATCAAACTACAACACTTAAAGAAGTCAGTTTCTGTACTGGGAACTACAGTTTGATTACTGAGTGCCACTAAAGACCGTGTTTTACATGGCAAGTGCTAGCAAGTTCTAGGAGCCTAATGAGAAGTTCTTAGGTCAGCGGGATCTGTGTTCTCACAGGAGACTGTGGAATTCTGGTCCCATTCTCCTTGTTCTCTACTTTCCCAGGTAAACAATTTTCTCTGCAGCCTTTTTCATCATGTAGGACACCCTGATCACATGTGAAAACGAATGTGGGTGCTCAGTCTCAAGCTATAAACTTCCTCCTATATGGGATTTAAGGTAAGTCCTTTCTCTTTGTAAGTGCTTCAGTTATTTTGTTACAGTGATGTAAAGTAACACACTACACTTTAAGAAATAGTTGGAACTCACTGATAATAGACAAAATATATAGTCAAACAGCAGAAAAGCCAAGAATTTACACAGCCAAAGCAGCTCAGAACTGAGTAAGAAAGGGCTCTCTTCATATCTTATGGATAGCTAAGAAAGTCAATAAAATAGCACTCCAATGAAGAGACATATCTGAAATGTAAAATATGAGGAAGTCAAGTAAGGTATACATTTAAGTAGGGAACAAGCAAACAAAAAAAAATTATGAAGTCCTAGTAAATTACTATTAATTGTAAAATGAGTATTTGGAATAATAAGAATACATAAATGATTTTCTTCTAGCATTTTGCTTATGTTATAATTTATGTTCATAACAATTTATTCTATAAGCATACTTAATATTTAGAAAAATGTATATGTAAAAAATTAAGAGTTCATTAATGAATAGCTTCAATTTCACCAATAGCTTTTAATGAAAAATATTTTCATTTTAAAAGCTCAATGTTTAAAGAATGATCAATGTAGCATATTTTTTTAAATTTTTGTCATTTGAAAATAAATAAAATGTCCATATGAATATGTGACAGTGATTAGATGGAAAATAGCAAAAGAAGAAAGAAGTAAGGCTCTATGCAGATAAATGAACTACACCATGTTAAACTGGCAGTGACAGACGGCACGGGCACTGGGTATACGCTCCTCTTTTATAAAAGTATTTGTTTGAATGTTTTCTTAATAAATGGGTTTGCAAACAGATACAACAGTTAATATCTACAAGTTTCTATGATTATTAACCTCATGTTGTCAAAGGAATTAAACACAAAAATCTCTACATAGTAAAAGTTGAACACTTGAGGGAAAAGCCTCATATAAACAAGTACTAGAATTTAATTCCGGTTTCATGAAATTCTTAAAATTATAAAATGTTATGATCTAAATTATAAAAAATATTTATAATCTAACCATGAAATACAAAAAAATCACTTTTCCCCCACAAACATTAGGATATTTTTTTATAATAACCATTTTTATAATAACCGTTTTATCACTTTTGACTGTCCTATAGCAATGGTTCTCAACTTTCCTAAAGCTGTGACCATTTAATAAATCCCGTGTTGTGGTAGCCTCAACCATAAAATTATTGTCATTGCCACTTCATAACTTAAATTTTGCTACTGTTATGAATCACAATGTAAATATCTGTGTTTTCCGATGGTCTTAGATGAGCCTGTGAGAGGTTGTTCAATGCACCCGCCAGGGGCCACAAGCCACAGGTTGAGAGCCCACTGGCCTACAGGCTACAGTACCGGAGCCAAGTCTTTATTTACATCTAATACAGTGACAAAATGAAGTACCTGTGAGAGCTGACTGCATTGCAGCTAGTAACTGTAACTGTACGCCCAGTAACTTCACCTGAATTACTCCAAATCATTCTTATAGTTTTTGCCTAAATATTATGTATATCAAGAAATCTATTTCCAAACCCAACTGTAGTAGAGAATGTCAACCTATGTCTTCATACAGAGCTTTCTATCACAAAACTATTACAAATAAATTTTTTGAGTTAAGTTCCAAATCATTATTTATGAACCAATTTACATTCCTTAAAATATCACTATTTTAAAGAATACAAGCATTCATGATGTTAATACATTCTCAAAATTGAGCAATTACCACCATTGATCTCAGAACTTTACATCCTCTCAAAAAGAAACACTGAATCACTTATTATCTGTGTTCATTTGCTCCTCCCCTGGTACCTAGAAATTTTTTATGTCCCTAAGAATTTGACTATTTTAGACATTTCATGTACATGGACCCAGTGTTTTTCAAATAAAACTAACAGATTTAGCATGTATGATGTTTTCATGAAAATATGCATGTATATAAAAAAACGGGGATGGTATGGGTAGCAAAGTTCAACTATGTTGGACTCTTTATACCTGACCAAGATTCCTTGTAATCAAATTGGCCCAGAAAACAACAGCACAGCATATGCATTCTTCCACCTAACTCCTCTCTAACTTGTTTGTTAGTTCAACAACCTAGTTAGTTTTATTTCCTGTCTTCAGAATATTCTAAACAAAAGAAAAGAAAGCATTTGTGTAACAATTAGAAATGGAAGCAGAATAATGCATGTTCTGGCTCTATTAGTGTTCTCTTCCACATTTCCCACAATTATGGCATATCACCACTAAGTGCTGTAAAGAATGCAGAAATTGGATCTTCATGGTTCTAAAAAATCAGAGACATATAAAAGCTGTCATGCAAAAACTACAGAGAATGTTTTTAAAGGAGAGAAGCCTAGTATGTATTAAGGAGAGGGGAATAACATGTAATTTGGAGAAAAACAAATAAGTGTTCAACACAGGGAGTGAAATATACTATGTGCCAATGTAGTCTGTACAAATAAGCTATAAATTTTCTTTTGGTCAGAATAAAATACTAAGTTCAGAGCAATGTAGCAGAATAGAAAAAAGTGACTCCCTGAGTAAGAGGAGGCAGAGCACCCAGGACAGAGTACTCCCTAGACAAAGAGAAGCACAAGGCACAAGAGAAGTGATAGAACAGTGAGAAAGAATGAACTCGAGGACAAGGCGAGCCTGTGTGCTGCCTCAACTCAGCACTCCAGAGGCTGAAGCATGAAGGCTGCCCAAATCTCCAGGCCAGCTGGGCTACAAAAGGAGGGAAGGGGGAGAAACAAAGTAAAACAAAACAGGAATACAGAGAGGAGAGGGAGGGAGGGGGGAGGGAGGGAGGGAAGGAGGGAGGGAGAGAGGGAGGGAGGGAGAGGGGGAAGGAGGGAGGGAGGGAGAGGGGGAGGGAGAGAGAGAGGGAGGAGGGAGGGAGGGAGGGAGGGAAAGTTAAGAAAATAAATCCCAAGGACAGAGTCCCAGTGCCACAGAAACGGAGTTGAAGCCAAACCTCCTCTATAAGATAAGGCAATGAAGAGCCTAGCATCTCTATCCTTAAGAGAGGTCCAAAGTGAGCACAAGGTGTAAATCTCATTGTAGGAGATAGTGTAACAATGTCTTCACTGTGACAGGTCAGCACTGGAAAAAAAAATGGGACCTCACAAAACTGAAAAGCTTCTGTAAGGCAAGACACACTGTCAATAGGACAAAACGGCAACCAACAGATTGGGAAAAGATCTTTACCAATCCTACATCCGATAGAGGGCTAATATCCAATATATACAAAGAACTCAAGAAGTTAAGACTCCAGAGAACCAAATAACCCCATTAAAAATGGGGTACAGAGCTAAACAGAGAATTATCAACTGAGGAATCTTGAATGGCTGAGAAGCAGTTAAAGAAATGTTCAACATCCTTAATCATCAGGGAAATGTGAATCAAAATGACCCTGAGATTCCACCTTAGACCAATCAGAATGGCGAAGATCAAAAACTCAGGTGACAATGGATGCTCCATGAGGATGTAGAGAAAGAGGAACACTCCAGTATTGCTGGTGGGACTGAAAGCTGGTAAAACCACTTAGGAAATCAATCTGGTGGTTCCTCCGAAAACTGGAAATAGTGCTACCTGAAGACCCAGCGATACCACTCCTGGACATATACCCAAAAGATGCTCCAACATACAAAAAGGACACATGCTCCACTATGTTCATAGCAGTCTTATTTATAATATCTGGAAACAACCCAAATGCACCTCAACAGAAGAACGGATACAGAAAATGTGGTACATTTACACAATGGAGTACTACTCAGCTATTAAAAACAATGACTTCATGAAATTCACAGGCAAATGGAACTAGAAAATATCATCCTGTGTGAGGTAGCCCAGATACAAAAGAACACACATAAGATGTATTCATTGATAAGGGGCTATTAGCCCAAAAGCTCACAATGCCCAGGATACAACCCACAGTGCATCAGGGGGTGGATGCTTCAGTCCTGCATTGAGGGGGAACAGGATTATTGCAGGAGGTGGAGTGATAAGAGGACCTGGGAGTGAGGGAGGAGGGGGAGGGGGAAACAAAAGGGGGACAGTATCAGGTACGGGAGGGGATGAGAGGTACAAAGCAGAAAATCGAATCAAAAGCATCCAATCGAATTGGCATCCAATACTGTGGCTAGAGCTCTGTTCACTTCCCACACTCTCCAATGCACTGGAGGAGCCCCACTGTTTGAGCATTAAACCACCTCAAAGTGTACAAACTAGGGAACTGCAATGACAGACAATCTGTATAGTCCACAGGCTCCCTGAGGAGACAAGGCAAGCAGCAGCTCCTGGCAGTGAAAAGTAAAGTTCCTACTGGAACACAATGGAATGTTGACTTTGCTAACATTTGTCCTTATTTTTGTTTACTATATTGGGCAGTTAGAAGTTTTAGCCAATCCTCTTTTTTTACCATCTTTCTAAGATCCTTCTCATTCCTTTTTTTCTTTTTGTGTGATTTTCCTTCTTCTTTTTCCCTATCTCTATCATTTTTTTAAAAAATAATTAATCAACTACATACCTTATTTTTGTAGTTTACCCCTGTAATCAACTGACTCCAAATATGTTTCTGTATGTGTTTTGGTTTGATGTTACTGCTTTTACAAACTGTTTTCTCTTCTGTGTGTGAGTGGTACAAAGGAAGAAGCCCCTAAGAGAAGCCTGCTCAATAAGAATACTCTCAAAATAAACTGAAGACAGCCATCCAACGGATGCGGAAATTACAAATCAACATCACTAGGAACATGAAAAGGCAAGGCAAGATGAGTCTGAAAAGGAAAACGTCACAGGCCCTCGACATAAGCCAATCCACAGACAACGAAGTACAGCAAATGTCTGACAGAGCAAACTTTACCTAAGAATCTATGAAATTGCAAAAAGAATCAAAATAAAAACTAAAGCTATTTTAAAAAATCTCTTCAGTGAAAGTATAATAGAAAGTTCATCAAGTCTATGAAAATAAATATCATCCAAGCACAAGAAGCATTTATAACCCTTAGGAGACAGGACAGCAACTGAAGAATCGCTCCACCATGCTAAGAATACTGAGACAAGGATACAATAGGAAAAGCTGCAAAAGGAAAATGTGAACTCACTTATGAAGACAAACAAATCAGAATAGCGTCAATTTTTCAGCAGATACCCTAAAAGGCAGCAAAAAATAGCTTTTTTTTATTTCAAGTCTTGAAAGTAAACTGTTGACCAGAACTACTGTTTCTAAGCAAATTTCTCTTTTAAAACTGAAATAAAGATCAGTTGAGAAAAGGCTTGAACTTAAGCAATTACAAGTCATTAAGCTAGCAGCTCAGACAACACATACAAGTATCCAACACACACAGAAGGAAGACATTTCCAAAAAAGATGTCAGGAAAGAATCGTGTAATGAAAGAAATGGAAGAGTAAATGAGCACTAGAAATTAATAATGTCCAACTCCTTGAACCAGAAAACCACTTATATGAATAGGGGAGAAAGAACAGAACAAAAAAAGAACTCAACCTAATCAGGAAAAACATTGAGGGATTTGACAAACATCCCAACAATAACCCTAATGGATAAACGCTGCCTATTTCTGGATTAACTCGCTGAATTAAAAACAAAATCCAGGCCAACAAAATGGTTCAGGTGGTAAAGGTTCTTGCCACTTAGCCTGATGACCTGAGTTTGATACTCAAGGCTCATATAGGAGAAGGAGAGAATAAACTCCCATTCCCTCACTTCCACTGGTATGTGGAAGCACATACATGCATGTGCAAGCATGCACGTGTGTGCATGCATGCACATGCACCCATGCACAAACACACAAAAATATAATCAATTAATTGAAAATAGTAAAGTATTTTAAAACTATTTCTAATTATTGTTACAATAATCATACTTTATTGGCAAAGAAATACCCAGAATAAAGGTAGAAGAACAAATCCCACAAACAAATGGAAATTGACAAGCAAGGATGAGTATCCACATACCTGTCAAAAGTTATCTCAAAATTAGTTAAAGGAAGTAAAAAAGAGGCTAAAGACAGCTCGGTGGCTAAGAGTGTTTCCTGTATCAGCACATGTTCTGAGTTGAGATCTCTAGCATCCATATAAGCATACCTGGAACTTCAGTACTCAGGGAAGGGTGGACTTTGAGGAGAAATAGGATCTTGCTAGTCACCAGTCTAGTCAGATGCTGTGAGCTAGTAGGAGATCCTGCAGCAAGGGACTAAGGCAGATCCATGGGGATGAGCCCACCCTCCTCGACTCTCCACAGGTATGCACCCGTGCATACATGTGCACATGGACACAACATTTTTAAAATAATGAAAAAATAAGGAAATAAAGATCATTATACATCAATACAGAAATCAATCCATAATGATAAACTGATTGCAAGTATGTATACAACAGCCATTGGTATACCCTACTGCATAAAACAAACATTACTAGATATAATTAACAAGGCAAACAGGTCCAGAAACAGTAATGACAGGTAATTTTAATACCCCACTATCATCAATAGATAGTTCACCTGTACAAAACAAATTAACGAAGCAACTTCAGAGTTCATCTATCTATAGATCAAATGGTCTTAAATGACATCTATAGAATTTTCCATCCAATTATGGTATATATTTTTTCTTAGAAGCCCATTAATTTATGAAACAAACTTAAACAAGAAAACAAATCAAAGTATTTCCTGTGTCTTATCAGATCACAATGGAATAAAAGTAGAAATCAGAAAGAAACTACAAAAACACTACAAAGATATATACACTGAATAGTCTAATTCTGACTTATATCAATAAATCATTTTTAAAGTTAGGAAGAAAATATTAAAAATCCCCCAAATAAAATGAAAGTATAACTTACTAAAACCTTTGGGATCCACAAACCTCTAGCCAAAACAATGAATAAGAACTAAATTAGTAAAATTAATAGTGAAAATACTCATATTACAAGATGAATTAAATCTTGGGGCTCCTTAGGAAATAGTTCAAAATCATACATATTTCCAAAACTGGAAAATCTAAAAGAAAAAATGGAGAAACTTCTAGATATACACAACTTACAAAAATTAAACCAGGAGCATGCAAACAAACAGATCTGTCTGTAATGAGCAAAAGGAAAGTCCAGTACTAGGTGAATTGTCAACTCTGCAAGATCCTTAAAGAGCTAACACCCAGTTCTCTTCAGGCTATTCCATAAAACAAGAAGCGGAAGAATGGTAGCAAACTAGGTCTAAAAAACAAGTATATCAAGATATCCAAACCAGAGAAGGATGGAACAAAAAGGAAAAGTACACACTAAGTTTTCTAAATGAATATAGGCACCAGTATTTCCAATAAAATACTTACAAAAGGAATTCAACAATTCAATTTAAAAATTCTCTAATATCAAGGTTTCATTCTAAGGAGAGGATGGTTTAAAATATACAAATCAGTAAAATATGTCTTATACAACTTATAAGTAGACTCAGAGACAGAAATCATAGGATCATTTCAATTAATACAAAAAAGACCCCTTTTATAACAAAAATTTAAAAGTTAGAAAGAAAATACCCCCTAACATGATAAAGGGTATATACAGCCAACATTAGACTAAACAGGGAAAAAAATGTATTTCCTCTAAAAATCAGGAGCCAGACAAGGGTGTCCGTTCTCCCCACTCTTAGTACAGTGCTTTTAACATCTGTATCAGAAAAGGTTAAAAATAATAATAATAATAATAATAAAAGACATGCAAAGAAAAAAGGGAAACCTCAAATTATCCCCATTTGCAGATAATATATATAAGCCTATACTTTAAACACACTAAAATGTGATAATCTCTTTGATCTCATAAATGATTTTAGCAAAGTAGAAGTATATAAAATTCACACAAAATCCACTACTTCTTCTACATATTAATAACAAGCATCTTGAGAAAAAATTAGGAAAAATGATCTCACTCACACAAGCTTTGAAAACAGTAAAATAACTACAAATATAATGAAGAAGGTAAAAGACCTCTAGAACACCACTAAGAACTGACAAACGAGATTACATCAAGTTAAAATGCAAGTCCCTAGTATGAAACCAGTTGTTTTTTATGCTAATTTTAATATTAGTAAGAGAAAGAAAATAAAATTTAAGATACAACTTCTTTATCTCTGTCATTCCAGCACAGTTAACAGCTGTTGGCTCTTCCTTCTGTCCAACTTTATTTAGTGTATGCCAATAGTAATTTACCTTACAGGCTTGTCTCCTTCCTAAACTGCCCTCTCAATGAAATCATGGACATGACCTACTGTGTATTCATCCGTGGGGAAAGGAACCACTGAACAACACTGCATAGCACTAACAAATAGTAAATACTTTATAACTCCGTTAAATAAATATTTTCCAAACATAATAAAAAGTGAATATATTCAAAAGTATCAATCATAAGAAATGTATTAATTCTTGCTATGCTAATTCTCAAATACTGTAGCTCACATAAATCTTTTCTTATCCAAGGCACAAATCTTGGAGCTAGCTAGAATGCTTTAAAAAGCAAACAACCAATCACTTAGCCAACAGCATTCAGAAATAAAAGTTGGGGGGAAAAATTAGCAGTCAAGACTGATTTACCAAAGAATGTAAAGGTATTTTTATGGGCTCACTAAACACAAGTAGAGCAAAGGAATAAAATTATTGTAAAATTATTTCATTATAAGTCAAAAGCCTTTACAGTCAGTAAATGACAATTTCTCCAGTAGCCTCTTTAGGAGGTCATTCGTCTCTCCATGATTCTTTCGGTTCATGTTTAGTAAGTATACTGTCATTAAGAATGCTGTAATAAGGATATATGCTCCAGTATGTTCATAGCAGCCCTATTTATAATAGCCAGAAGCTGGAAAGAACCCAGGTGTCCCTCAAGAAAAGAGTGGATGCAAAAAAATGTGGTATATATACACAATGGAGTACTATTCAGCCATTAGAAACAATGAATTCATGAAATTCTTAGGCAAATGGATGGAGCTGGAGAACATCATTCTAAGTGAGGTAACCCAGTCTCAAAAGATCAATCATGGTATGCACTTACTAATAAGTGGATATCAGCCTGGAAAACTGGAATACCAAAAACATAATCCACACATCAAATGAGGTACAAGAAGAACGGAGGAGTGGCCCCTGGTTCTGGAAAGACTCAGTGTAGCAGTATAGGGCAAAACCAGAACAGGGAAGTGGGAAGGGGTGGGTGGGAGAACAGAGGGAGGGAAGGGGGCTTATGTGACTTTCGGGGAGTGGGGGACCAGAAAAGGAGAAATCATTTGAAATGTAAATAAAAATATATCGAATAAAATTTAAAAAAATTAAAAAAAAAAAAAAGAATGCTTCAATCCAAAATTTATCCCATCTACAAGAAATGCAAGCACAGGGGATGGCACAGAGACTGAGAATGGCCAACCAATAACCAGCGCAATTTGAAACCCATCCCATGGTCAAGCACCAACCCCTGACACTATTAATGATACTCAACGCTTGCAGATAGGACCATGGCTGTCTTCTGAGAGGCTCCACCACCCAGCAGTAGCTCAGACACCCACAGTCAAACAGTGGGTGGAGCTTGGGGACTCTTATGAAAGAATAGGAGGAAGGGTTATAGGTTCCAAAGGGAATAGGAACTCCACAGGAAAACCAACAGAGCCAATTAACCTGGACCCTTGGAGCTCTCAAAGTCTGAAGTACCAACCAAAGAACTACATCAGCTGGACCTAGGCCTCCTTGATCATATGTAGCAGATGTGCAGTTTGCTCTTCATGTGGATCTCAAACAACTAGAACAAACTATCCTAAAAGCTGTCACCTGCAGATGAGATATATTCTTCTAGCTGGGCGGCCTTGTCTGGCCTCAGTGGGAGAGGAAGTACCTAGCCTCCAAGAAACTTGAAGTGCCAGGGTGGGGGGATGCTGTGGGGAGAGGAGGCTAACTAGCTCAAAGGAGAAGGAGGAGGAAACTAGATAGGATTGTGGGAGGAGATAACCAAGGGGAGGGGCAGTGAGTAGGATGTAAAGTGAACAAGTGAAAAAATATTAAACTTTAAAAAGATGGTGATACTTACAAGTTCACCCTAAGTAAAAGGTTTTAGAGATACAGTCACTAACATGTTTAAGAGGACTATAGCAATGTTAATTTCTTTCCTACATGACAACAGGTTTGCCTCAGGGGTCAAACTCAAAAAACTGGCTTCTCTAAAATAATGCACCCTGTAACCAAGAAAAGTCAGTGTTTACATTTTACCATGTGCAAATTGTTTGAATTTTCAAGAACTCTAATTAAATGTAAAATAATCATATGTTCTAGTGTGCTTACTCATCTTTTCAAAGTTACTTGGGCTCTTTTGTTTATAACAAAACAGAAAAAGAAGAAAATTAAGGAGCAAGGTTTAGTTTGGGAAAATTCCTAGAAACATTTTCTTTTTCAGTATTACAATCAGTCCCATTTTACTAAAGAACCACTCTGTGAATAAAAACAAAAAACAAAAACAAAAAACAAAACAAAACAACAACAACAAAAAAAAAAAAAGGCAGAAACTCATGAGTAAACCAAGAGTGTGCAACAACCCACACCAAGTTTTCAAGGGAGTTGAAGGAGCAGGACTAGTGGATTATCTGCCACAGTTGCTAGAGCTTTCACTCTGGCTCATGGGTGGCTCTCCTGCCAGGACTGCCTTTTCCCCTTTGTTTACATCATTGTTATAAGGTTGAATTATTGTCCAAAATCCCCTTTTCAGCTTATATACTGTATAACATAGAAAAGGTGATCATTTTCCTTCTGAATGAAATATTTTATTTATAAAGGATTTTATAAATGATTATTTTATGTTCATATAAATTAGAGACTTTTCTATTTTCTTACAGTCTAGTTTGAATTCTGGTTCTAGAAGCTTATTTGCTTAAAAGAACTGAATTTTTGCTAAAGAACTGAATTTTTATTGAAACAGAGAAGTTGAAACCCCAATAAAATGATATATCCTTGACCACAGTCACCAAGAAAACATCTACTTTGGTAAATACTATCTGCTCACTGATGCTCCAAACTATGGCTCTATGCCAAATCACTACGAAATGCAAGAAAATCATAGTAGACAATAGTATAGGTAGCAAAATAGGTATTCCATGTAAATGTGCATTAAAAAGCCTTAATACCATTTCTGTTCTTTTAGTTTTCACTTGGACAATTTAATGCCCAAATGATTTATACCTACATTATAAAAAGAACCACTACCAGGTTCTACCCCAAATTCTCCGTCACTCACCCGCCCATCTTATGAATCCTGTGCTTCCTCTCCGCCTGTAGGTTCCACCAAAGAGGACTCTATAAAGTAAATGTGGAGACAATTATTGCCAAATATGAAAGAACAGAGCTTCTTAACAGTTCCAGAAAGGTTAATAAAATCGGCCTTTGACTAACTTAGAAAACAGAAAGTATAGATGCAAAGACCAGAAGTAGGAACAGGTCTTACGTATAATTTAAAAATATCTAAATATATGTAAAGTAGAACTGCTCCATGTCCATTAAAATAAGTTTACAATTATTTGTAGACATGTATCTACATGATACTTCTGCTTTCCAAAGCTCACAGAAGCACTCAATTTATCACTGAAATTTAAAAAAAAAAAGCTTGAAAACAAAAAATTCTATTTGAAGGTTATGTGTGTCTGAATATAGAGCATCTCTATTCTACTCAATGTCACTAGTACTATCTCTGTAAGCCAGCTGATGCAGTGAAGAAAACCTCTCAAGACCACATCTGCAACCTTGTTCTTCTTCCAATAGTCCCCTTCTTAACTAATGCTATCACGACTCACTATTAAAAGAATTGTTCTTTCGAAAATTTGAAAACAGAAGCAAAATTTATGCCAAGGAGAAATAATTAAAACAGACTGATTGTCTCACTCTTTCTGTTAGAGATACAGTGTGGAATCCTTTCCATAAATTACTATAAAGGCAACATAAGACAGTGTTGTACACTACATGTGTCTGTTCCAAAGTTTCCATGTTGAAGTGTTTCTCCTCAGTGTGATATATCTGGACACGGGTCTTTGGGAGAGGACTAGAGTTCAGTGAAGTCATGAGAACAGGTCCATGTGATGGAAGTAAGGCCCTTGAAGGAATAAACACAGGCAAACGTGCTCTTGTGTTTTCCTCCGTGTGGAAGAACAAAGCAAGGAACCATGGTCCCCCAAGCTCCACCCTGCTGGTCTCTCCATCTCAGGCATTCCGCTTCCAGAACTTTGAGAAATAGGTTCTGTTATATGCCTAGTCTATACTTTGTTATGATAATCTAAACAGAAAAATACTGAGAGACTTTACAATTTATAACAGAGGAAAATATAGCTTAAAGAAACTAAAACCAGAATTTAAACGCAGTTTTCATGCAATACTGCTCCCCTATTGCCTCTTACACGACTCAGTGCTTCGCTACACATAACAAATTAAATATCTGCCTCAATGGAGTTTATCTAATCATACAGCATAGACAAACCGTGGGAATGATAAACAATCAGTTCCTTGAGGCCTGAAACACAAGAACTTCTACTGATAAAAAGAAAGAAAAGAAAAAATGATCAATGATAATGTAGTGAGCATTATGTGAGGGGATCACACAGTGTAAAGCAATCATTACTAGGAGGATGCAACTGTCAAGGTTAAAGCAAGGGAGTGAGAGGAGTAGAGTGTGAACAAAGTTATAAAATAAACACAATGCAGCTAGAACAAGGCATAATCATTTACATTTAAAATGAACTTGCCAATAAATCCACTAACATACATCACCTTCTGAAAAGATTAAAACTATTAACAGAGTTACAGTAAAATCTAGTCTAGGTAAAATATATGGACAAACATGCTTAAAATATGGCTGACTGTTCTATATTTGATACCTTAACACTGTACTTTTGAGCACAAAATATCTTTTTATTTGTTTATTTTTCAGACATGATTTCTCTGCATACCTACATAGCTGTCCTGGAATTCACAATATAGACCAGCATGGCCTCAAACTCACAGAGACCCACCTGTCTCCCCAGTGTTGAAATTAAAAGTATATGCCAACATGCCTACAGAAAATGAGTATTTTAGATAATAATGGATTGATACAAAATATCTTAACAGATCCCTCATCTCTCATCTCCCTCTTTCCCAATAAACAAACACTATGCAAAGCATAAAAGTAATCATTTTGCACTGAGCTGATCATATTAAATCTTTGTTCAAAAGCACTTGAAAGCCTAACTCTCCCTAGACAGTAATATTTTGCTTTCCCAATTAAGCCTGATACAATCTGTCCCTGTTCTTCCTTTTCTCTCATGTTTACAAGTCATGAATCCTCTATATCTTACCATGTTTGCTGCTTTAAGCAAGACCTGTTAAAATGCTTCCATCAAGATGGATTCCAAGCCTATTACCACTACTCATATCAAAGACTTCCTCTGAAAGTTAGAATCCTTGCCTATTATATTGCCTCATTTATTATATTGTTTTTCTGCATGTGTGTCTCTATTAAGCACTGTAGGCTATTAGAGCATGAAACCTCTTCTACATATAAAAATATTTTTCAAAAAACTAGACTAAGGCTTTTTGGTAGCTATGTGCAAGGACAATAAAGAAATAAATCATGAATACAGTATGGTAAGAGTAATGATAGAAAACTACACAAGATAGTCAAAAACTCAACTTAATCTTACAAAATCTGAAGATTGCTTCCTTAAGAAGTCACAAACTGGTTCTCCGAGATAAATATGAAGAAGATACAGATGAAATTCAACTATGAAATAGTGTTATATGCAGAAAAACTACACAACTTTCTACAATATAAATTATGAAGCTTGTCTGGGAAATGATGATCCTCTAAAGAAAGACAATGGCATTATGTGCTATGCTAGGGATATTGTGCTGCAGAGTGGTAGTTAGGAACTTTAAAGTCTAAATTTGTACCATGCCAACACAAGGCTTAGTTCATAAAATGATTAAACAGGTCATATGTCCATTTGTCAAAACTCAAATATTAATAAGGTCTACAATAAAAAATACCAACAGAGCCCTGTGTAAGAACTGCTCCATTCACAACCTGCTTCTTTTCCTAAGGTTAATTACTGGTTTTTTTTTTCCCAGTATTTTACAGCAATGTAAATACAATTATATAACTTATCTATCCTTATTTGTGTACCAAAAATTATTTCTATAGTTCCAAACCTGTAAGAATTTCAGATGCTTATAATAGCGACATTTGGGTAACAGCAATGCAGATGGCTTTAACATAAAATTGTATTTCACAAATCTTTACCCATTACTTTCTCAGTAAAAGGGAGATATTTACATATTTTTTATAAAGCAAGATTGCCAACAGAATTTTTCACAGGACTTAAAAAACTAAAATGCAGAAAAGATTGATAGATGTATTTAACTATTCCTCTTTTGATGACTTTTAGAGACAAGAGCAGCAAAGCAAATACGAAAAAGAAAGTGGTGGCACACACCCTTGATCCCAGCACTTAAGAGGCAGAGGCAGGCCAATCTCTGAGTTCCAGGTCAGCCTGGTCCACATATTGAGTTCCAGAGAGCCTGTCTCTAACTAAATAAACAAATACATAAATTATATATACAAAAAAGGAGCAAAGAAAATGAGCTAAAGGAGTAAGTCTGTCAGGACAGCTATAATAAATTGAACATAAAGGCCTATGACACACCAGGATTACCTGGCTTCAACATACAAATTGGAGGATAGAGAAAATATTTAGATCATAGCGGAGAAGTACATGAATAGAAACCTCCAAAACATACCCATGCATAAACAGACAATGATAGCAGATTTTCATTAAACATTTATACCATTGGAAGGAGAATATGACAAGACTTACACCTTAGCATCAAACACATATACTCCAATCCAGGTGGAGTAAAGAAGAACTAAATATTAAAGAACTATAGGCTGCTTATAAGGAAAAAGGAATTTCTAATTACTAAGGTTTAGTAGTTGGCCTTTTCTAGTTACTAAGGTCTAGTAGTTGGCCTTTTCTAGTTACTGAGGTCTAGTAGTTGGCCTCCAATGATCTTCACACTCTTATTTGAAGCCTGTTATTTAATACTAAACACATATATGAGCTTCATCTCTAGCTCATAAGTTCCTGGCAGAAAAGCCTTATAAATTCCTTGGTGATAGGAGAACTTTTCTTATGTTTGTATTAGTCCCCATTCCTAACACAAAAGTCTCTAGGATCCCTGAAACTCCCCAAGTGAAGAGACTTTTGTATGTTAATCAGATTATCAGTGGCTGGGGTCCCTAGATAGCTCCATAACACAGATTTGTTGCCAGAATGGTTGTTACTTTCAACCCCTCCTCAATCTCATACTTTGGGGAGAGGGATTATGAATTAATCCAGTGATTTAATCAATCATAAAAGTGGTAGCAAGAGAGCTGGTAAAATAATTCAGCAGTGAACAGCTCATACGGCTATTGCAGAGGAATGAACTACCTTTACAAGCAAATCCTCCAGCAATACTTTTTCAGATAACCTCAGCCATGAGGTTCAACTTCACTTCAACCTAAGTGAGACCAGGCTCTTAGAAGGGATCCTCAGCCTTGCTCCCATCCTCTTGCTCAAAGAAAGAAAGAAAGAAAATGAAAAAAAATGATGTTTTCTTGTTCATAAAATAGATGTTGATGATAATCTGCTATATAGCAATAAATAATAAATTATAAATTCAACATAAGTTATAATAGGGATAACATAATCAAAACTTTAAGACAGGTAAAAGTGTCAATATTAAAGTAAAAATTTGGCATTATGAAAATATGTAACAATATAAGAAAAACCACAAACTGAAAGATAGTTACCATTCAAGTAATATAATGGCTAATATCAAGAATACTACGATTCTAATAAATAAGTTTTAAAATGACAAATCATTCAGTAATAAAAACATGTGAGAATAGAGTATAGATGACAAAAGGGCAGTTACAAGAATAACTACATGGTAATAAATAGGAAAGAGAATTAAGAAATCCTACCATTAACTAGAGAAATGCTAATTTATACATTAAGCAACTAGAAGTTGAAAAACACAATGGTAAATGCATAAAAACCCTGGTCATTTCCATAACTGCCAATGGAAGTAAACTGACAGGAATCACTTTAGAAAGCAATGTACAAAACCGAGTAAAGGTGAAAAATGATCACATCCTATTTCCTAAGTTTTCAACTTAGAACAGCAGATATTACACTGAAGCATGTGCATACACAAAACATTTGCCTCAAGGGGGAAATGGCAACACTGCAAATTACTGACCGCATAAAAAGTGTTTTCTATCTGTGTGTGTGTGTGTGTGTGTGTGTGTGTGTAAGTGGTTTGCCTGCCTGTATGTTTTTGCACCGTGTACATGCTGGGACCCACAAATACCTGGAACCTGAATTACAAATAACTGAGAGCCACCATGGAGATGCTTGGAGTAGAACCCAGGTCATCTGGAAGAGGGTCAGTATTCTTAACTGCTGAGGCTTCTCTCCAATCTTGTCTTTCACATTTAATAAAGGTGACCATTCTATCATAGAGATTTCCAAGGGCCAAGAAGAAAAAAAAAAAAATCAAAGTAACGATCACAATCAGTGCCTTGAATTCCATTTTGGGATGAATTTCATGCCCTTTCCCTTCACACTCTTCACATTTTTAATAAATACCTGGTAGTTCAAAATTACCAACCGGGTTATACATAACCTTATACAGAGGACAAGGAAGCCAAAAATTTATAAAAGACTGAGCTCCACTGTACTCAGGAATCTATCTTTGGGAAATTATCTTGAAGTATGTTTTAGCACAAACAAACAAAAACAACAACAACAAAAACAAAAAAAAAAAAAAAACCTGCCTCCTAGAGAGAGCTTCCATGCCCCATCTCTCTGTACAGGACTGCAGATTTGTTTGATGACTACCCTAAGTCCATACCTGTATGTGTCCTCTGAGCCTGTACCTTCATTTGACAATACTAGCTGAGTGGATGACCAGAAGGACCTCCTCAAAGTAGCCTTCCTTATACAATGTCAGCTAGCAAAAGACTTATCATAAGAGTGACTGTAAAACAAAATTTTCTTATTCATTCTTTCCTTAGAATTACAAAAGTCCCTGTGTCCATTCCAATACAAAATGAAACGATGGAGAAAATGGTGATGGAGAAAAGGCTGTGTGAAACTAGAGCTAACCAACTCTGTTCATCTTGCAAACAGTCCTTTCCCACTAAAAAGCCTTATTAGTTTCATTGGAATTCTACCTCTGACTAGGAAAGTCTGAACCATGATTATCACAATCAGTTTGGATTTTTTTCTTGTGTATAAGATGAGAACCTAATGGAAGATTTTAATCAAGGATTCTGAATCATGATTTAATATGAAAACATTAAGAAATTCACTGATCTAAGGCTGTCTTCTAACTCTCCTCACAAAGGGATGTCCAGAACAAAGTTATGCTTTCATCTCCTGAAAATTCAAATGATCTCTTTTGATGTACTCTTAATTTAAATTCTAAAACGTATAAATCTTGGGTATCAACACCTCCAGAGCAGGAACTCCTATATAATAAGTAGTAAGCATCCTAAGCTACAAGTTTATCATTAGAGAGCATAATAGCTAATTAATGTAATAAACAACAGTAACCTTGGGCTGGAGAGATGGCTCAGTGGTTAAAAGCACCGACTGCTCTTCTGAATATCCTGAGTTCAAATCCCAAGAACGACACGGTGGCTCACAACTATCTATATCCATAACAAGATCTGACGCCTTCTTCTGGAGTGTCTGAGGACAGCTATAGTGTATTTACATATAATAAATAAATCTTTATATGTTTAAAAAAAACCAGTAACCTTCAAAAGCAGGATACTCAATTACTGCGCACAGCTATTTTAAAAATGGAAGTACCTCCTCTAGCTATATGGCCTGAACCTCCATTGTCTATTGTAATCCTTTGTTAAGAGAATAACCAATATCTTCAGTGAATCTCATATCCATTTAAATTAGCAAAATACAAAAAGGTACCCATTGTTTATAAACAATTAATAACCTTGAACCTAACTTTTAAGTATACAATAGCAAATAATAGAGAAGCACAAAAGCACCTTGTTATAAAATAATCACTACTACTGAAATGCTAAAGAAAAGAGACTTCAAAGAAGACAAAACTAAGAGAGGGAGAAAGAGACACAGTGTAAGAATTGGTTTGAAAGCTTTTCATAACCACTATGCCACAAGATCTCCATGCTAAGATCCAGGTCAGAAACTTGTATCTTCCAGCCTCAAGATATGGATTACATGATCCTTCCAGTTTCCATCTGCATCTGGAGCTGATCCTGTGCCACAGCTGTCCATACCCAAATCCTACCTATAGAGAGCTGGTCTCCCAGGAGTGCTGACAATCCTGAGAACACAGGTGAGACAACCACTTCTACTCAAATTCCTGGCCCAAGAGGGACCCACCTTTTATTTGATCAATTACCAGAGATTGAAAAACCAAGGTATTCCATAACAAAACAAATTTATTCAATATTTCTCCACAAATCCATCCCTACAAAGGATAATAGATGGAAAACTCAAACACAAGAAGAGAAACTACACCCTAGAAAAAGCAAGAAAGTATTCTTCTTTCAACCAACCCAAAGAAGATAGCCACACAAACAGAATTCCACCTCTAACAAAAAAAATCACTATTCCTTAATATCTCTTAACATCAATGGACTCAATTCCCCAATAAAAAGACATAGACCAACAGACTGGATACATAAACAGGACCCAGCATTTTGCTGTACATGGAAACACACCTCAGTGACAAAGACAGATATTAACTCAAAGTAAAAAGCTTGAAAGCAACTTTCCAGGCAAATGGTCCCAAAAAACAAGCTGGAAAAGGCCATTCTAATATCAAATAAAATCGACTTTCAACCAAAAATTATCAAAAAAGATAAAAAAGGACACTTCACACTCATCGAAGGAAAAATCTACCAAGATAAACTCTGAATTCTGAACATCCATGCTCCAAATGCAAGGTAACCCACATTCATAAAAGAAACTTTACAAACGCTCAAAGCGTACATTACACCTCACACAATAATAGTGGGAGACTTCAACACCCCACTCTCATCAATGGACAGATCATGGAAACAGAAACTAAACAGAGACACAATGAAATCAAACAGAAGTTATGAACCAAATGCATTTACTACTCAACTATTAAAAACAATGACTTTACAAAATTCACAGGCAAATGGATGGATCTAGAAAATATCACCCTGAGTAAGGTAACTCAGTCACAAAAGACCACACATGGTATGTACTCACTGCTAAGAGTGTGGAAAACACACAATACAACTCATGGACCACATGAAGCTCAAGAGGAAGGAAGACCGAAGAGTGAATGCTTCAGTCCTACTTAAAAGGAGAACAATATAATCAAGGGAAGTAGAGGGTGGGAAGGACTTGGGAGGGAGGAACAGGAAGGGAAGAGGGGGAGGGGAAAAAGGACAGAATCAGGTATGGGAAGAGATAGAGGAGATGTACAGAGGGTCAGGAAATTGAACAGAGGTGTGTAGCAATGGGGGATGGAGAACTGGGGGATAGCAACCAGAAAGTCCCAGGTGCCAGGAAAGCAAGAACCTCTCAGGACACCAAGGGGATGATATTAGCTAAAATACCCAACAAAATGGGAGGGAGAACCTGTCGAGACCAGTTAAGGGATGGGGCCACCAATCCATTTCAAAAATTTTAGCCCAGAATTGCTCCTCTCTAAAGGAAATAGAGACAGAGAGTAGAGACTGAAGGAAAGGCCATCCTGAGACTGCCCCACCTGGGGATCCATCCCACATGCAGACACCAAACCCAGACACTATTGCAGATGCCAAGAAGTGCTTGCTGACAGGTGCCTGATAGAGCTGCCTCCTGAGAGGCTCTGCAAGATCCTGACCAATACAGATGTAGATGCTGGCAGCCAAGTATCAGACTGAGCACAGGGACCCCAATAGAAGAGTTAGAAGTACTGAAGGAGCTGAAAGGGCCTTATCTGGCATCAATGAGAGGGGAGGCCCTTGGTCCTGTGAACACTTGATTCCTGTGAACACAGAATGTTAGGGTGGTGAGGTGGGAGTGGGTTGTGGGGGAGAGCACCCTCATAGAAGCAGAGTAAGGAGAGATGGGATGGGGGGTTGCAGAGGGGAAACTTGGTAAGGGGAATAACATCTGAAAGGTAAACAAATTAAATATCCAATTTTTTTAAAAAAAAAAGATTTGATTTGAAAGCATATACAAATAAAATGTTTAAGTTTAGGAGTGGGAGACATAGAACATAAGCACTATAGGATTAGATTATTGTTAATTTTGGTCCCAGAGTAGTTGGTATGAATAATTATCTCATCTCATATTATCTTTTTAGCAAGAAAATGAAAATGTGAGGAGTGGGATTCAAACCCACACCTCCAGGGGAGACTGCAACCTGAACACAACACCTAGATCACTCAGCCATCCTAGCTGCAAGGGAAAGGGCTAAGTAACACACAAAGGTAGGCCTGTAAGAATTACACCAGATTTCTCTGCAGAAACTATGAAAGCCAGAAGAGCCTGGTCAGAGATCATATAGACTCTAAGAACACAAATACCCAGCAAAATGCTCAGTCAACATAGATGGAGAAACCAAAATATTCCAGGACAAAACCAAATTCAAACTATCTATCTACCAATCCAGCTCTACAGAGGATCCTAGAAAGACAACTCCAACACAAGGAAGGTAAGACAAGAAGCCAAAGAAAAGACAAGTTATTAAGCATCTCACAACAAAGCCAAAAGGAGAGAACCACAAGCACCCACAAAAACAAATATAATTGGAACCAACAGTCATCTCTCTTTAATTCTTTCAATATTAATGGATTCAACTCAACTATAAAAAGCCATAAACTGGCAAACTAGATATGCAAACAAGATCCAGCATTTTGTTGCATATAAGAAACACACCTTGATAACAAAGACAGACTCTATCTCAGAGTGAAAGGTTGGAAAAAGGTCTTCCAAGAAAATGGTCCCAAGAAACAGGCTGGAGTTGCCATCCTACTGTCCAATAAAATGGACTTTCAACCAAATGTGATGAAGCATGGTGAAGAAGATCACTTCATATTCATCAAAGGGAAAATCCAACAAGAGAAAGTCTCATTTATGAACATCTATGTCACAAATGTAAGGGCACCCACATTCATAAATTAAACTTTACTAAAGTTCAAAACACACATTGAACTCCACAAAATAATACTAGAGATTTCAACACCCAACTCTCACCAATGGACGGGTCATTGAAACAGAAACTAAACAGAGACACAGTGAAACTAATAAAGGTTATGAACCAAATGGATTTAATAGATATCTATAGTACATTTCACCCTAAAACAAAAGAATACACCACCTTCTCAGCACCTCATGGTACCTTCTCCAAAACTGACCACATAATTGGTCACAAAACAGGCCTCAACAGATAAAGACAATTGAAATAATCCCATACACCCTATCAGACCACCATGACCTAAGGCTGATCTTCAATAACAGCAAAAACAACATAAAGCCCAGATGCATGCACGTGGAAACTGAACAACTCTCTACTCAATGATGACTTGGTCAAGAAAGAAAGAAAGTAAAGACTTCCTGGAATATCATACCCAAACTTACAGAACACAATGAAAGCAACGTTAAGAGGAAAATTCATAGCACTAAGTGCCCCAATAAAAAAACTGGAGAGATCTTACACTAGCAGCTTAATAACACCTGAGAGCTCTAGAACAAAAAGAAGCAAACTCACCAAAGAGGAGTAGAGGGCAGGAAACAGTCAAACTCAAGGCCTATATCAACCAAATAGGAACAGAGAGAACAATACAAAGAATCAACAAAAGCAAAAGCTGGTTCTTTGAGAGAATCAACAAGATAGATAAATCCTAGCAAAGTAACTAAAGTACTCAGAGGCAGTATCCAAATTAACAAGATCAGAAGAAATAAAGGAGACCTAACAACTGAAACAGGAAATTCAAAAAAATCATTAGATCCTACTACAAAAGCCTATACTCAACAAAACCAGAAAATCTAGATAAAATACATGGTTTTCTAGACAGATACCACATACCAAAGTTAAATCAAGAGCAGAAAGACTATCTAAACAGGCCCATATCCCATACAGAAATAGAAGTCATTAAAAACCTACCAAACAGAAAAGGCCCAGGGCCAGATGGATTTTTCTACCAGACATTCCAATAAGACCTGATACCAACATTCCTCAAGCTTTTCCATAAAATAGAAACAGAAGGAACACTACCTAATTTATTCTATGAAGCCACAATTACTCTGATACCTAAACCTTGTGTGGTAACCAAAAAAGAGAACTTCAGACCAATCTCACTTATGGATATCAATGCAAAAAAATAATAAAATTCTTGCAATTTGCCCCATAGGAGGAACAATACTATGTACCAACCAGTACCCCCAGAGCTTCCAGGGACTAAACCAAAAACCAGAGTACACATGGAGGGACCCATGGTTCCAGCTACATTATGTAGCAGAGGATGGCCTTTTCAGACATCAATGAGAGGAGAGGCCATTGGTCCTGTGAAGGCTCAATGCCCCAGTGCAGGGGAATGCAAGTCAGGAAAGTGGAAGGGGGGGGAGAATTGGTAAGCAGGGTAAGGGGGGATAGGATGGTGGGTTTTCAGAATAAAGGTTATAACATTTGAAATGAAAATAAAGCAAATATCTATTAAAAAATTCTTGGAAACCAAATCCAAGAATACATCAAAACCATCATTCACCACAATCAAGTAGGCTTCATCCCAGGGATGCAAGGTTGGTTCAATATATGAAAACCCATTAACGTAATCCACTATATAAACAAACTTAAAAAAAAAAAAACTCACATGATCACCTCCTTAGATGCAGAAAAAGCATTTGACAAAATACAACACCCCTTCATGTTAAAAGTATTGGAAAGATCAGGCATTCAACGGCAATACCTAAACATAACAAAAGCAATTCACTGCAAACCAACAGCCAATATCAAATTAAATGGAGAGAGAATTGAAGCAAGCCCACTAAAACCCGGGATAAGACAAGGACGCCCACTATCCCCATGTCTATTTAGTATAGTACTTGAAGTGCTAGCTAGAACAGTAAGACAAACAAAAGGAAATCAAGAGGATACAAATTAGCAAAGAAGAAGTAAAGGTATCACAATTTGCAGAAGATATAGTAGTATACATACGCAACCCCAAAAATTTTACCAAAGAACTTCTCCAGCTGATAAACAACTTCAGCAAAGTGGCAGGATATAAAATTTACTCAAATAAATAAGTAGCCTCCTTTACAGAAATGATAAACAGGCTGACAAAGAAATCAGGAAAACAACCCCCTTCACAATAGCTACAAATAATATAAAATATCTTGGGATAACTCTAACCAAACAAGTGAAAAATCTGTATGAAAATAACTCCAAGTCTCTCAAGAAAGAAATGGAAAAAGATCTCAGAAAATAGAGAGGTCTCCCATGCTCATGGATTGGCAGAATTAACATGGTAAAAATGGTCATCCTACCATAAGCAATCTACAGATTCAGTACAATCCCCATCAAAATCCCAATGCAATTCTTCGAAGACATGAAAAAAGCAATTCTCAAATTTATCTGGAAAGGCAAAAAAAACCCAGAATATCAAAAACAATTCTTGGCGGCCAGCAGGGAGAAGTCAGTGTGCTCCGGTGAATCCAGCGGGCCCCAGCAGGACCCTTCAGGCGCCTGCTTTGGAATCTGAACAGCTTGGGCCACAGCACTCATCTCCAGGAAGTGCAGGAGACCTGGTGAGCACCCAGAGGCAGTCTGGGAGCTCACAGCACAGCTTGCTCCTGTGGCACAGAGCTTAGGCTCCAGTCCTGAGGCCTCTGGCAGTAGCCCTCAGACCTCTCCGCTTCCGGATCCGGATCAGCCTGTGCAGCAACACCACATCTCCAGGTCCTGCAAGAGGCAAGAGGGGCTTCCGGGCGGCCAGCAGGGAGAAGTCAGTGTGCTCCGGTGAATCCAGCGGGCCCCAGCAGGAGCCTTCAGGTGCCTGCTTTGGGATCTGAACAGCCTGGGCCACAGCATTAAGCTCTAGGAAGTGCGGGAGGCCTGGTGTGCACCCAGAAGCAGTCTGGGAGCTCACAGCACAGCTTGCTCCTGTGGCACGGAGCTTAGGTTCCAGTCCTGAGGCCTCCAGCGGGAGCCTTCAGGTGTCTGCTTTGGGATCTGAACAGCCTGGGCAACAGCACCTTGTCTCCAGGAAGTGCAGGAGATAAGCTGGGCACCAGAGGCCACCTGGGAAGGGGCAGCTTGCACTGGTGAGTCCAGCATTGACAAGACCAACTAACACCAGTGAGAACTAGATGGCAAAAGGCAAACGCAGGAACGTCACTAACAGAAATCAAGGCATCTGAACCCAATTCTCCTTTACCAGCATGTCCTGGATACCCCATCACACCAGTAAAACAAGATTTGGATTTAAAATCACTGGTCATGATGCTGGTACAGGAACACATGAAGGACATACTTAAAGAAATTCAGGAGAAAATGGATCAAAAGTTAGAAGCCCTTGCAAGGGAAACACAAAAAATCATTGAAAGAAATCCAGGAGAATACAAAAGCCAATAATGAGGAAACGCAAAAAACACTTAAAGAAATACAGGAGAACTTTGGTCAACAGGCTGAGGTCATAAAAGAGGAAACACAAAAATCTCTTAAAGAATTACAGGAAAACACAAACAAGCAAGTGAAGGAGCTAAGCAAAACCATCCAGGATCTAAAATCAGAAGTAGAAACAACTAAGAAAACTCAAAGGGAGACAACTTTGGAGATAGAAAGCCTTGGGAAGAAATCAGGGGACAGAGATGCAAATATCAACAACAGAATACAAGAGATAGAAGAAAGAATCTCAGATGCTGAAAATACCATAGAAATCATGGACTTAACAGTTAAAGAAAATGCAAAATGCAAAAAGCTTGTAACCCAAAATATCCAGGAAATCCAGGACATAATGAGAAGACCAAACCTAAGGATTATAGGCATAGATGAGAATGAAGATTTACAACTTAAAGGGCTGGCAAATATCTTCAATAAAATTATGGAAGAAAACTTCCCTAACCTAAAGAGAGAGATGCCCATGAATATACAAGAAGCCTACAGAACTCCAAACAGACTGGACCAGAACAGAAATACCTCCCTTCACATAATAATCAAAGCCCCAAATGTACTAAACAAAGAAAGAATATTAAAGGCAGTAAGAGAAAAAGGCCAAGTAACATATAAAGGAAGACCTATCAGAATCACAGCAGACTTTTCACCTGAGACTATGAAGGCTAGAAGATCCTGGGCAGATCTCATGCAGACTCTAAGAGAACACAAATGCCAGCCAAAACTACTATATCCAGCAAAACTCTCAATCACCGTAGATGGAGAAACTAAGATATTCCATGACAAAACCAAGTCTACCCAATATCTATCCACAAACCCAGCCCTACAAAGGATAATAGGAGGAAAACACCAATACAAGAAGGGAAACTTCACCCTGGAAAAAGCAAGATAGTAACCTTTCATCAAACCCAAAAGAAGTTAACCAATCAAATTTAAAAAATAACATCAAAAATGACAGGAAGTAACAATCACTGTTCCTTAATATCTCGTAACATCAATGGACTCAATGCCCCAATAAAAAGACATAGACTAAGTGACTGGATACGTAAACAGGACCCTACATTTTGCTGCTTACAGGAAACACACCTAAGGGTCAAAGACAAACACTACCTTAGAGTAAAAGGCTGGAAGACAATTTTACAAGCAAATGGTCTCAGGAAACAAGCTGGAGTAGCCATTTTAATATCAGATAAAATTGACTTTCAACCCAAAGTCATCAAAAGAGACTCTGAGGGACACTTCTTGCTGGTCAAAGGAAAAATACAACAAGAAGAACTCTCAATCCTGAACATCTATGCTCCAAATGCAAGGGCACCCTCTTTCGTAAAAGAAACTTTATTAAAGCTCAAAGCACACATTGCATCTAACACAATAATTTTGGGTGACTTCAACACTGCACTTTCCTCAATGGACCGATCAGGAAAACAGAAACTCAACAGGGACATAATGAAACTAATTGAAGCTTTGGACCAATTAGATTTAACAGATATATATAGAACATTCTATCCTAAAGCAAAAGAATATACCTTTTTCTCTGCACCTCATGGTACCTTCTCCAAAATCGACCATATAATTGGTCACAAGACAGACCTCAACAAATATAAGAAGATCGAACTAATCCCATGCCTCCTATCAGATCACTATGGAGTAAAAGTGGTCTTCAATAGCAACAAAAACAACAGAAAACCCACATACACGTGGAAACTGAACAAAATTCTACACAATGATACCTTGGTCAAGGAAGAAATAAAGAAAGAAATTAAAGACATTTTAGAACACAATGAAAATGAAGACACAACATACCCAAATCTATGGGACACAATGAAAGCAGTGTTAAGAGGAAAACTCATAGCCCTGAGTGCCTCCAAAAAGAAAATGGAGAGAGCATACATTACCAGCTTAATGACACACCTGAAAGCCCTGGAACAAAAAGAAGCTATTTCACCCAGGAGGAGTAGAAGGCAGGAAATCATCAAACTCAGGGACGAAATCAATCAAGTAGAAACAAAGAGAACCATACAAAGAATCAACAAAACCAGGAGCTGGTTCTTTGAGAAAATCAACAAGATTAGCCAGACTGACCAAAGGGCACAGAGAAAGTATCCAAATTAACAAACTTAAAAGTGAAAAGGGAGATATAACAACGGAAACTGAGGAAATCCAAAAAATCATCAGATCCTACTACAAGAGCCTGTACTCAACACAACTGGAGAATCTGGAGGAAATGGACAATTTCCTTGACAGATACCAAATACCAAAATTAAATCAGGACCAAATAGATCATCTAAACAGTCCCATAACCCCTAAAGAAATAGAAGGAGTCATAGGAAGTCTTCCAACCAAAAAAAGCACAGGACCAGATGGTTTCAGTGCAGAATTCTATCAGACCGTCAAAGAAGAGTTAACACCAATACTCTTCAAACTATTCCACAAAATAGAAAAAGAAGGAACACTACCCAATTCCTTCTACGAAGCCACAATTACGCTGATACCAAAACCACACAAAGATCCAACAAAGAAAGAGAACTTCAGACCAATTTCCCTTATGAACATAGATGCAAAAATACTCAATAAAATTCTTGCCAACCGAATCCAAGAACACATCAAAACGATCATCCACCATGATCAAGTAGGCTTTATCCTGGGAATGCAGGGTTGGTTCAATATACAGAAATCCATCAATGCAATCCATTACATAAACAAACTCAAAGAAAAAAACCACATGGTCATTTCATTGGGTGCTGAAAAAGCATTTGACAAAATTCAGCATCCTTTCATGCTTAAAGTCTTGGAAAGAACAGGAATTCAAGGCCCATACCTAAACATAGTAAAAGCAATATACAGCAAACCGGTAGCCAGCATCAAACTAAATGGAGAGAAACTTGAAGCAATCCCACTAAAATCAGGGACTAGACAGGGCAGCCCCCTTTCTCCTTATCTTTTCAATATTGTACTTGAGGTACTAGCTCGGGCAATTCGACAACATAAGGAGGTCAAAGGGATACAAATTGGAAAGGAAGAAGTCAAACTATCATTATTTGCAGATGACATGATAATCTACCTAAGTGACCCAAAAAACTCCACTAGAGAACTCCTACAGCTGATAAACAACTTCAGCAAAGTGGCAGGTTATAAAATCAACTCAAGCAAATCAGTGGCCTTCCTATACTCAAAGGATAAGCAGGCTGAGAAAGAAATTAGGGAAATGACCCCCTTCACAATAGCCACAAACAGTATAAAGTATCTTGGGATGACTCTTACCAAACATGTGAAAGATCTATATGACAAGAACTTCAAGACTCTGAAGAAGGAAATGGAAGAAGACCTCAAAAAATGGTAAAACCTTCCATGCTCATGGATCGGTAGAATCAATATAGTTAAAATGGCCATTTTGCCAAAAGCAATATACAGATTCCATGCAAAACCCATCAAAATCCCAACTCAATTCTTCACAGAGTTAGAAAGAGCAATTATCAAATTCATCTGGAATAACAAAAAACCCAGGATAGCTAAAACTATTCTCAGCAACAAAAGAAAGTCTGGGGGAATCAGTATCCCTGACCTCAAGCAATACTACAGAGCAATAGTGTTAAAAACTGAATGGTATTGGTACAGTGACAGGCAGGAGGATCAATGGAACAGGATTGAAGATCCAGAAATGAACCCACACACCTATGGCCACTTGATCCTCGACAAAGAGGCTGAAAACATCCAATGGAAAAAAGATAGCCTTTTCAACAAATGGTGCTGGTTCAACTGGAGGTCAGCATGCAGAAGAATTCGAATTGATCCATCCTTGTCTCCTTGTACTAAGCTCAAATCCAAATGGATCAAGGACCTCCACATAAAGCCAGACACTCTGAAGCTAACAGAAAAGAAACTGGGGAAGACCCTTGAGGACATCGGTACAGGGAGAAAGTTTCTGAACAGAACACCAATAGCGTATGCTCTAAGATCAAGAATTGACAAATGGGACCTCATAAAATTACAAAGTTTCTGTAAGGCAAAGGACACCATCAAGAGGACAAATCGGCAACCAACAAATTGGGAAAAGATCTTCACCAATCCTACATCAGATAGAGGGCTAATATCCAATATATATAAAGAACCACATGCATCTTAACTGTTTTATATTAAATGTTTTATAGTTTGACACCTTCCACACCTCCCACTCACACCATTTCAAGGCATTTGTACCTTAAAATTTGGTTAGATCATAAGTCTTATATCATAAGGATGGCTAAGTAAGTATTCAGAGGTGTTCCAAGAAGTAAATACTTTTTCTTTTTTTTAACATTTTAATTAGATATTTGTTTTATTTACATTTCAAACAGTATCCCCTTTCCTTGTTATCCCTCCAAAAACCTCCTATCCCATCCCCCCCTCACCCTGTACCAACCCCCCACCCCCGCCACTTTTTTAGGGGAATGACCTGGCATTCTCCTAAACTGGAGTGTCGAGCATTCATAGAACCAATAGCCATTCTCTGCTACATATGTAGCTGGAGCCATGAGTCCAGTCCCTCTATGTGTACTCTTTGGTTAGTGGTTTAGTCCTTGGGAGCTCTGGGGGTACAGGTTGGTACACATTATTGTTCCTCCTGTGGGGCTGCAAATCTCTTCAGCTCCTTGGGTCCTTTCTCTAGCTGCTCCATTGGAAACTGAAGATCTCAGAAGATGGAAAGATCTCCCATGCTCATGGATTGGTCGGATTAATATAGTAAAAATGGCCATCTTGCCTAAAGCAATCTACAGATTCAATGCAATCCCATCAAAATTCTAACTCAAACATTCATAAAGTTAGAAAGAGCAATTTCCAAATTTATCTAGAAAAACAAAAAACCCAGGGCAGCGAAAACTATTATCAACAATAAAAGAATGTCTGGTGGAATCGCCATCCCTGACTTCAAGCTATACTACAGAACAATAGTGATAAAAACTGTATGATATTGGTACAGTGACAGGCAGGTAGATCAATGGAATAGAATTGAAGACCCAGAAATGAACTCAACACCTATAGTCACTTGATCTTTGACAAAGGAACTAAAACCATCCAGTGGAAAAATGACAGCATTTTCAACAAATGGTGCTAGGTCAACTGGCAGTCAAAATGTAGGATATAAATTGATCCATTCTTATCTCCCTGTACAAAGCTCAAATCCAAGTGGATCAAGGACCTCCACACAAAATGAGATACCCTGAATCTAATAAAAGAGTAAGTGGGGAAGAACCTGGAGCACATGGGCACAGGGGAAAATTTGCTGAACAGAACACCAATTGCTTTTGCTCTAAGATCAAAAATTGACAAATGGAACCTCATAAAATTACAAAGCTCTGTAAGGCAAAGGACAGTGTCAATAGGACAAAACAGCAACCAACAGATTGGAAAAATATCTTTACCAATCCTACATCTGATAGAGGGCTAAAATCCAATATATACAAAGAACTCAAGAAGACAGACTCCAGAGCCAAATAACCCTATTTAAAAATGGGGTATAGAGCTAAACAAAGAATTCTCTACTGAGGAATACTGATGGCTGAGAAGCACCTAAAGAAATGTCTAACATCCTTAACCATCAGGGAAATGCAAATCAAAATAACCCTGAGATTCTACCTCACACCAGTCAGAAGGGCTAAGATCAAAAACTCAGGGGACAGCAGATGCTGGCAAGGATATGGAGAAAGGGGAACACTCCTCCATTGCTGGTGGGATTGCAAGCTGATGAAAACACTCTAGAAATCAGTTTGGTGGTTCATCAGAAAAATGGACATAGTACTACTACCTGAAGACCCGGCTATACCACTCCTAGGCATATACCCAGAGAATGCTCCAACATGTAATAAGGACACATGCTCCACTATGTTCATAGCAGCTCTATTTATAATAGCAAGAAGCTGGAAAGAACCCAGATGTCCCTCAACAGAGGAATGGATACAGAAAGGCTGGTACACTTACACAATGGAGTACCTCAGCTATTAAATGGAGTACAGCTATTAAAAACAATGAATTCATGAAATTCTTAGGCAAATGGGTGGAGCTAGAAAATATTCAGAGTGAGGTAACCCAATCACAAAAGAACACACACAGTATGCACTCACTGATAAGTGGACATTAGCCCAAAAGCTCAGAATACCCAAGATACAACTCACAGACTACATGAAGCCCAAGAAGAAGGAAGACCAAAGTGTGGATACTTTGATCCTTCTTGGAAGGTGGATCATAACACCCATGGCTCACAGCCAACCAACAGACTGAACATAGGGACTCCAATGGATTATTTTCTTTTTCTAAATAACATTTTCTTTGAAATTAAGAGTTGATTTCTCACAAAGTGATGGTGGCACATACCTTTAATCCCAGAACTTGATGGGCAGAAGCAAGCAGATTTTTGAGCTGGATGCTAGCCTGGTCTACAGAGTGAGTTCCAGGACACCCAAGTCCACACAAAGACACAGAGAAACCCTGCCTTAAAAGAAGAAGAAGAAGAAGAGGAGGAGGAGAAGGAGGAGGAGGAGGAGGAGGAGGAGGAGGAGGAAGAGGAAGAGGAGGACAAGGGCAAGGAGGATGAGGAGGAAGAAGAGTTTTGTTTTCTTCTACATGTGTATCTATTACATATTTACTTCTGATCCACCCTATTCCCATCATAGTTTTTCATTTTTATCTTCTGCAAGAACCTGTTCCCTACCTTCCAAGTGGTTTTGGAACCTAAAGTCAGAAGCACAGCTATCAATGTGTGTTTCTCTCACTCTTCTCCTAAGTCTGAACAGCTCCCAGTTCCTCCTCTTCAGTGTTATAGTCCCATATTCTGATGAGACTACATTTCCTAGCTTCCTGGAGGGTTTGTAGGATACAAAATTTTCAGCAATTCTATTTAACTTGGTTAATACTTTATTTACATTAGTTTGGACAGTTCTTCAGAATTCTTCAGACACTGCTCCTATACTGTGTAAGTGTAATTTTTTTCAAACCTTATTTTTAATGATGTTTCTTAAACACTTTAACCTCCCTGTTAGCCCACCACCATCCAGAGGTAGTGGGAAAGAAAGGATATGGGGAAAGTGAACCTGTTTATAAAGGTTCTTTGGAACAACTCCCGTCTGTGTTGTCTAGAAATTGGCAGTTTGCTACTGTTCTTAATTGTGATGCAAATATCTGATATGCAGGTTAACTGATGTGACTCCTAAAGGGGTTGTGACCCCCAAATTGAGAACCAGTGGCTTAAAAGCACATGTATCACAAACTCTAGATTTAATCATTTGAAAAATTTTAATGCTTACTAATTACCCCTTCATATAACTCTCAGCTAGATGTCTAGTTCAGAAAATAGGAGGGAAGCTGATGAAACCTGACTAGGTATTTCATGACCAAAGTTGGGCAGGGCTGAGTGAGGGAAATAAAGGGCAGCAGTGACCTTTCTGAAGCCCACGCACCTAGAAAAGGTAAACCAACAGAATCGAGACATCACAGCCAACACCTACAACAGTTCTCAAAACTGCTTTAGTCTATTTTGAGTCAGGCTAAATTAGAGGCAACAGGTTCTATTTAGTAATCAATTTCAACTTAATAATTCAATCAAAAGATTCAAGAGTCCTCACTCTACCAATAAAAAGTTAAGCATAGGGATTCTACAGCAAACATCAGACAGTAGTCAGAGAAACAGAATATGAATATTAATCAGTCAATTATAATCATTACTACTATAGTGAAATTATAATTAAACATAACCATTATGTTCTAACTAAATATGCTACTACCCATTGTCTCCCACCTCCAACTTCCATCAGATTCCATTCTAGAAGTTCCAGACAAAAACACTCTCAATGAAGTCTGTAAAACCTAGCAAAGCATATTTTGAAATTGTATAATCTAATCTTTTTAAATTTCAGCACCTCAAAACTTTGTATTTTCTTTGCTCTAAGTATTTCTCAAACAACAATTTATTCATAAAAAGACATTATTAATAATACACCCTTTAGGAAATGATACTAAACTGCTCAGTAAGCTTGTAAAAAAAAGTCTCCTTTCTCATTTAAAATTCACAGCAAAATATATACAAAAGAATATAGGGCTATGTTACATTAGTTCTTATATATCCTGATTACATTCTAAAAGCTACTTTGAAATACCAAGGATCACCTTACTCTGGTTTATTATAACAAGTTTATGTAAACTTTATGAAATCCCTACCATAGCCTTATACATATGAGTATATAAAACTCTGCCGATTATAGCAGAGTGCTTTCTGTTTCCCAACTCAAGTAGGCCCTAAAAATGTAATACATCATAAGACACCCAACTCATATATTTAAATGACAGACTATTCCAAACAAAGCATGAAGCAGAATGGCTTTGTAAAAGCATGAGCAAAACAGGGTTGTGAGCAATCATTCAACATGGGTATTTCACAATAAACATGGGATGTGTGCACTGTCTTTATGCTAATAACAAAAATTACACACAAGTAGTAGAAAATTCCTTTTTCCCTGCTCTTGTCAATAGTTCAGGTAAAGCTTATTTCAGTCCCCTTCCCTCAACATAGACAAAAGGAAGAAACCCCATGCCATGGAGCAGAGTAATGAACAAAGTGTCCCCAGGCTCCATTCAGTAGCTCTGGGCTGAATCAACATGTTTATCTGCTAATCCACAGCTGAGCTCATTTTATAATATTATAAGGTTGAAAGAAAACATTTTTTAAAATGAAACTAGAAAAAATTAAATTTTACTTTGTTAGCAAATTTAATCAGGTTCTTTGTACAAAAAGCCCAAATAAAAATGAAATAAATTTTCCACTTAATCAAAATGTTCATTTTCTTTCTTATTTTTTTTTAATGAAGATTATTTTAAAAATTCAGGCTCTAAAACATTTGATCTAAGGGTCAAGGACAGTACTGCTTCTTAGCTTTGCCAAAAGTTTTTGAAAAGTCACTTCCTGTTCTAGGGAATGTTCACTGTTCTTGGACAAACAATAATAAAAGTCATTTATAGAACCACCTTGATTAGTCTTTCCTTTTAAATTCAGTGTTGACCAAAGCAAAGGATATGATTATAATACTAAAGAAAAGTCTGAGCCTTTATTTGGCATTATTTTTCTATTCATTTACTTGTGAGGAATTGTTACTTTATTAAAATGTCATGAATGATAATTATATGCTAGATTCAAAAGATAAAAGTTAGCAAAAGAGCTTTTAGTCCAGCTGAGATTATGGAATTTATCCAAATACATAATCTAGGCCACAAAGACAAGAAACAATGAAAGCAAGTAACATGATTCAAGCTGGCAGACATTATAAAGAATCCCTTTGGCAATGACAACTAGACTGAACTCACCTTTGCAACTACTAATTGGCCAGGTCTCATGTAGTCAAGGTTAGCCTCCACCCTGCCGTGCTACGTGCAGCATGATACAATTCCGCTTTCTGTCCTCCTTTCCCCCTCCTGAGTACTACAAGTATGGCCTGTGCAGCCATGTGTAGGCAATGCTGGACACTGGACCTACATCACTGCTGTGCACACTGCACAGCCACTCACTTTGCCTTCTGAGCTACAGTTTTAGCACATTAATCAGAATTGTAAACACACGCATAAACATGCCCCTTCCTTTCTATCATTCCAAGAATAAAAAGGCCAAACTATGAGGAAGAAAAAAGTTAGTACAGAAAAAGACAAAATTCATATGGCTCTAAAAATAAAACAACAGCTTCAAGCAGGCATCAAGAAATCCCATTTTATCTCTGTAGGAAGAAAACTAATGACCACCACCTCTAGTTTATTTTCACTGAGAACTAGATTTCACAACTCAGATCATTTTCTAACAATAAAGTCAAACAGTCAAATAACCTCAATCCTCCAAACACATGAAGCTACCCTTTTAAAAGTAAATGTATCACAAACAGTCACACAATTCGGGATTCAAATCAAAAACAAAAACTAACAAAAAAAAAAAAACAGAACAAATGTTTTGAAATTATACTGGAATAAGACTTTTACTTGGCAAAATCAAAAGTGACTACTAAACCACTGAACTACAGTCTGAACCTCTCACACTGTGAACTAGATGAGTGTCCATGTGTTTGGACACTCATCTAGTTCACAGTATGAGAGGTCAGATAATTAAGAAAGTATTTCAAAGCACAAAATTGCTACTCCAAAAATATAAATACATACATACATATCATCAACTCATATACAACATGCCTTAAGATCTAGAAAAACAGTATTCCCTCCAAGCACAAACTATAGAAAAAGAAAAACTGAAAACAAAAACTTAAAATGTATATGTCCTTTCAGGTCCAGTAGCTAACTAGAGTGATTAAACTACTTTATTTTCACTTAATCATCACAGCTACTCTCTAATTACATATATGCTATAAAGACCCTGTAAATTTAAAGTATTTAACCAAAGGAACAACATAAAAGTTGTTGAGAATCCAAGAATCTAATTACCACAAATGAAAGATCTTTCCCCCACAGAAAAAATACGAAGTTATTAGGTGTTTCTAAGAATTCAAAAAGCGTGCTCGCTTCGGCAGCACATATACTAAAATTGGAACAATACAGAGAAGATTAGCATGGCCCCTGCGCAAGGATGACACGCAAATTCGTTAAGCGTTCCATATTTTTATTCACCAACCCTACATCTGATAGAGGGCTAATATCCAATATATACAAAGAACTCAAGAAGTTAGACCCCAGGGAACCAAATAACCCTATTAAAAAATGGGGTACAGATCTTAACAAAGAATTTTCACCTGAAGAAATTTGGATGGCTGAGAGGTACCTTAAGAACTGCTCAACATCTTTAGTCATTAGGGAAATGCAAATCAAAACAACCCTGAGATTTCACCTTACTCCAGTCAGAATGGCTAAGGTCAAAAACTCAGGAGACAGCAGGTGTTGGTGAGGATGTGGAGAAAGAGGAACACTCCTCCACGGCTGGTGGGGCTGTAAGATGGTACAACCACTTTGGAAATCAGTCTGGCGGTTCCTCAGAAAACTGGACATGACACTTCCGGAGGACCCTGCTATACCTCTCCTGGGCATATACCCAAAGGATTCCCCGGCATGCAATAAAGACACATGCTCCATTATGTTCATAGCAGCCTTATTTATAATAGCCAGAAGCTGGAAAGAACCCAGATGTCCCTCAAAGGAGCAATGGATACAGAAAATGTGGTATATTTACACAATGGAATACTACTCAGCAATTAGAAACAATGAATTCACAAAATTTTTAGGCAAATGGTTTGATCTGGAAAATATCATCTTAAGTGAGGTAACCCAATCACAAAAGAATACACATGGAATGCAATCTCTAATAAGTGAATATTAGTTAGCCCAGAAGCTCTGAATACCGAAGGCACAAATCGCATAACAAATGACTCCCATGAAGAAGTATGGAGAGGGTCCTGATCCTGGAAAGGATTGATCTAGCATTGGAGGGGAATATAAGGACAGAGAAGGGAGGTGATTGGAGAATAGGTGGAGAGAAAAAGGTTTATGGGACATATGGGGAGGGGGGATCTGGGAAAGGGGAAGTCATTTGGAATGAAAACAAAGAATATAGAAAATAAAAATATTAAAATGAAAAAAAAAGAATTCACTTTCTAAGTTTGGTCTAAGAATCTAGCTAAAATTAATCACAGTATTCAAAAAGGAAGACTCAAGTTTCAAACAAGTATGTGACAAACAGAAGTTAGAACACATCTATATATATAACATTGATGGCAATTTCTTTTCAAGTATTCTTTTCCATTTCACTATCAATACCATCCATAAAAAGTATTCACTATATATACGCTCCTGATAAATTGGCATATAAGCAGTATGAAGGGTTTAATGTATAAGAGAACCAGAAGAAAATAAGACCTGCATTTCAAGCATTCTGATTTCTCCATTAGTAGACAGTCCACTGATGGTTTCAACTTCTCTAGAACTACACAGAAGGTGGATATGGTGAAGTTAGAATCTATAGCACTTAGAAGGTTGACATATAATTGGCAGGAGTTTGAGGTTTGCCTGAATTTCATGTTAATTACCAGTTCAGCCAAAGCCAAGCAAAACCATGTGTGTGGGATAGTGGCTTGGGGTGGGGGGTGGGGGCTAAAGAGAGACATTGAGGGGGACAACACAAAACAGCATTAATTAAAGCAAAATCAAGGTTTAGTTGCTCAACTACCCACTCTATGAGCAACATCTTGAGTTCTCTAATTTTGTTGATGTTCACACATTTATTTATGTTCTCTTAATATCATTTAAGTGTCTTTTCTGACAATCATGGAGTTTTTTTAAGCTTTCTAAATTTAGTTCTTTATCATTATTGTGCATATGGTGTGTAATATAGGTATGGATCAATATGTGGAGGTTAGAGACAACTGTAAGTTGATGTTCTCCAAGCACCTTCACATGAGCTCTAGGAATTAAACTCTAATCAGACTAGCACAAATGCTTTATGTGCAGAACTATCTATGCCAACCCACTTTACTGTTTGGGGGTTTTGTGTTTTGACCCTCTTCTGATATCTATTTGTTCCCACTGCACTCGCCTGTCAGTGAGTCCCTCTACAAGCTCTTGTTTGGTTGGTTTAACCTTTCATTTTTATATTTGGGATTTCCGCCATGTACAATGGCCTTGGATTGTTGGGTTTAAAGATTTATTTATTTATTATATGTAAGTATACTGTAGTGAAGAGGGTGTCAGATCTTGCTACAGATGGTTGTGAGCCACCATGTGGTTTCTGGGATTTGAACTCAGGACCTTCAGAAGAGCAGTCAGTGCTCTTAACCGCTGAGCCATCTCTCTTGCCCCGATTGTTGGGTTTATATTTAATCATAAGACACTGAAAAGAAATGGTTGAAATATCAATATAAAGAAAGGGCTTAACAATTGGGAGCTGCAGTGGTAAGCTACCAGCATACGAAGACGTTGGCATATCTTCAGCTTTACACAGAAGGTAGGCAGGAGAGGTGGAGCTGAAGTTCTGGGGGAAAAAAGTAGAAAACGACAGCCCAAAGTTCCTGTATTCAAATGTATATTTTACCTTGGGTTCTCCATTTTAACCTAATTAGCTATCTACTACCCTGTTTTTTAACCCAGGCATGTTCTCAATGACTGTGCAAAGAATAAACCTTGATCTCCTATATCTATGGGTTGAGTTCAAACTAACTATCCATCTCAAAACTATGTGTGTAAAACTGGAAGCCCATACTTGTTAGCTTCTCAATCATATTCTGACTCCTACCTTCCCTAGGATCTGGTGCCTTCAAATGCTGAAGTTCTTGGAGACTTCAGAAAATCACAGTATTGTACTTTAAATGGCTAGCACTGTGCTGTATAGGCTGTAATGTTCTCATTGGAGTCCATTACTGCCAGTCTACCAGCATTATTTTGTAAAGAATAGAAATTTATTTTTGTCTTCTGTAGTAATCTCTTCTTATCTCATTCTTTTTCTTCCATTTTGATAGGGATTGGAGAAAGAAAAGGAGATAAATGTTTGCTATTATTGTATGTCTGACTGTTATTCAAACCTGCTAGAATCTGCCTTTAAGGTCAGGATACAGACTGGAGGGCTCATTACAGTGAAAATTCCTCAAAGTATTACACATCACAACCTTTCACAGATTCTATCTACACATAAATACAGGAAGGACAGTGGATGCTGTGCACTGGGAGAAGAATAAGAGTCTGATGTTTAATGAACACAAACTTTCAAGACCAAAAAAAAAAAAAACCTAAATTATATAAGTCATAGGGAATGGTTGTACCATAATAGAACTGATAAATGGCAGTGAACTAAACCACTTTAAAAGACAAATTTTCTATGTGTATGTATATAGACCAGCCTATTCAAAGACTTACATCAAAGATCGCCCCTGCAGTTATCTTATTTACCCACAACTTCCTAACACATATCAATGGCTTACTTCCTTCATAACATGTATCACCGCATAAAATGTTCCTGTTAATTACTTGTTTATTATCTCTATCCTCCCCTTAGAGAGTAGGCACCTGGGACACATTTCAACAGTAACTACACACATAGTATTAAGTATATGATAGGAAAGAATGCAATAAACATTCACTAATTAATAAATAAAGTGGCTAGGTACTAGAAGGCTCAGGCAAAAGGACTGCCTGTGCAACATAATGAGTGTTAGACAGAGAAGGATGCAAAGAGGAAGGCACAGGGGGATGGACTGGTTTCTGGGTTTCAAACCAGACATATTGAATGAGAATGTTAGTATTCCTAGTCATTGATTTAAGGAATAAAAAACTTGCTATCTGTTAACCAAATAACACCTCCTCTATTTGCAAAGCTAGTGTAGTTACAGAAAGGGAGGAAGGCGGTCATTAATAATATTTGGAGAAAGGGAGAAAAGGAAGTATGAGAAGGACAAAGATAGTCTTTAATGATATTTTGAGGAGGTAGAAATGAAAAGAGGAAAGGCTTAACTACTGCTTTAATACAGTAACTTAGCTCATTTCAGGGTCTTAGAGAATTGTACTTTAACACCTGTAACTATGCTTTTTCACAAGTGTTTTAGACATCTTTTTCAAAAAAAATTTCCATTTTCTTTTATTTTGGGGTACGCTGAGGTGGGAAAGACTTGAGGTTTTTAGCAAGCATTCAGTGTATAGCCTACACTGGTCTCCCACGCACATGAACGTTCTTGATTTTAGTTAAATTAAGTATATGAAGAAGCGTGGAATTTTAGTTTCGTTCTTTGATTTCATATTGCATGATTTATTTTCTATCTCAAAATTCTTCAAACTTTTGTCCCATTCAGAAATTTCAAGGCAGCCCTGCAATTCTATTGTGGCAAAACAAAACCATCCTACTGCTAAAATCTATATTGATTCTCTATCACTGCCTGAAGATTACTCCAAGAGTTAGCATCGTCAATGCTATGGACTTTAAATCTACAGCTTCATTCAGTGGATAAGAGAAGCTCATCTAGGTGGTTCAAAACTTGAATCTCTTTTCCCAGGGAATTCCAGGCTGAGTCCTTTGACAACTAAAAAAGTATCACATTTATAATCATATTCATGACAGACAGGAACTTAAGGGTACTCCACCTCTACATAGCTCAGGATGGTATTTTTCCAAGTTGTATACCAAACTGACTTGGCCTTTGCCCACAAAAAAACAGCAAATTTCTGAGAATGCTGCTGTTTTCTTAGTATCAAGGGCCATGTAAACAGTCAGCAGCCATTTCTCCTCTGTCTGTCTTGAAACCACACTTGTGGTCACTGAGACACTAAAGCAACAAGCAGAGAGCTGAAACTTATAAACAAGCTTGACTGAAGCTTTGTCTTCTACCAGATCAGCACAATGGGGAAGGATCTTTGCTTTTCTTACTATTAGCTGACTTCTCTGTATTGTCAGCAGACACCAACTTTTTATATTTATAAGAATTTTAAAACTATCCTGTACAATTCCTCTAAAAATCAGTTCTAGAATCTGGGGAAACATCTTGGTCAGCAAAGTGCTTGGAGAGCAAGTATAAGGACCTGAGTTCAAATCCTCAGAACCCATGTGAAGAGTTGGGCATGGTAGCCCATTCTATAACCCCAGCACCAAGAGGAGGGGTGCAATGGTCAGCCAGTCGACTCAAATCTATAAACTTCAGGGTGAGTAAAAGAGTCTATTTTAAAATATAAAGGTGAGAAGCAATCTAGGAACCATGCCTGATATATACTTCTGGCTTCCACATGCTTGTATACCTGTATGCACACATGTATATCTTACACTAACAAGTACAAAGAACACATCAAATACACACAGTTATAATATTTGCATTAAAAATTCAAAAATCCTGAGGAGGAAAACAGGATGTGAAGAAATTACTATCAAATACTATGCATTTCTTGAACCTTCTCTAAGAGAAATTTGTATGTTACTTAACTAAACAAAATACTTTCTTAGTCATAATCATAATACAGATTATGACTTTCTAAATATGATCTCCACTGGGAGGGGAAAATTTGGTATATTAAACTACGTATTCATATATGTGGGAGTGCAAGCCTGAAGCTAACATAGGAGGATTCAGAATCCAAGGACAACCTCTGTCATAGAAAGATCCTGTCTTAAAGAAAAAAAGTAATGATTCAAAAGTTTTTACATGACAAAAATAGACCACTAAGTTAGAAGATGTCCTTACCACAGACAACATCTACAGCAGAGAGCTGGTTACTCCTTGCTGCCTGATCACCTACATCTTGAAACCAGTAATGGAAATAGCAGCAGGTGTACATTGTACTGAATGGATGATAGTCATGGTCCATTCTTACACTCAAGAAATATAGGTTATTTTAAGGTGTGAACATTACGGGATAGGAATTATAAGTACACCTGAAACTCTACCTGCCTCATGATTAGACAAGATCTTTATAATCTCTCACCCTTTAAACACAGATTGTCTACCCTCTGTCTTACCTTAAACCTTATATCATTAAGTTATAACTTACCTTTTCTGGGTCTTATTGACATACAAAAGAATGTATTTAGAAAAATGATTAATAAGATAAAGTATTCTGAAGGTTAAAAAAAAGGAATTACAGAAAAATAAGAACATAAAGGATGTAAGACTAAAGAGTGGTCATAGCATAAAAACTAAAAATTAAAAACCATTCATTCTTTTACTTAAGCCTCAGAAGTAAATAAATGTAAAATAAAATAGCAATGTAATAGCAAAAACTAAAAATATTAATATGTACTAGTTAAAACAATGGGTTAAGAGAGCAGGAATTATACCACTCACATGGTTCATCTGTAAAAGCACTAGCAGATATTCCTGATGCCCTGAGGTCAGTCACTGCGACCCACATGTTAGGAGGAAAGAACTCCATAAAGCTGTAGTCTCAACTCCACATATATACCACGGTGGGCACACATCAAACAAAACAAGTAAGTAAATGTAATTATTGTTTTAAAAAGAAAAATAGAAACCTTTACACAACACTGTACTAGAACTGCCAATTGTAAATATCTATAAAGCAAACTGACACAGATAAATGCTATATAATCAAAACATAAAAATAAATTCTGTTGAAGGATAATGGAACAGGGAAAATGCCTCTGGATTTCAACTTATTGACAACACCATGGCAGAGTGATGCCTATGGGATACACAAACTGTCACACGTCCTTCCCTGTACTGACCAAGTCTGCATCTAAGTATCCTGTTGTAAGAGAAATACTGACAAACCAAGATATTTCCATACCAGACACTAATATGATGTATAATATTATGTATTGTGTGTCTAGACATTAGTCACACAGTAATTAGAGAACACAGGAGGGCAAACATCACAGCCATCTTGAAACAGTTCAATGCCTATAAAGTAGAAAAACAGAACTTGTTACACTGCTCAGGAAAGCAAAATAAAGAACTGCTAAACTATAACAAATAAGCTTCTCAAAACAGTAATACAAACTGAAAGATGAATATTTGCAAGTAGTCACCATCCTTTGTCACCAGAAAGTATAAATTAAAACTTTTGAGATTCTACTTAACTCCAGTCAAAACGGTTATCACCAAGAAAACAAACAGGCTAGTGACACGGCTCAGAGGTTAGAGTAGAAGCACTTGCTCTTGCAAAGAGCCCAGGTTTGGTTCCCAGAACCCACATCGCAGATCACAATCTGTAACTCCACTTCCAAGGACATCTAAACGCCCTCCTCTGGCCTCCACAGGCACTGCACATTCATGGTAGCCATACACTAATATATAGATAAAATAAGTCAATTTTTCAAAACTGAAAATAAATATAGTTACAACATGGAAAAAGAACTGATGAGACTGCCAGGTTGCAGAGCCACTATGGAAGTCTATTGTGAAAGTTCCTTAAAACAAACAAACAAATAATGTACATAAAATTGTGTTTATGTATTAATAAATATGTCATGAATGTGCAAATTAACACTTTAAACAGAAAGATGATAGATTATAATATTCTAATATAACAAATTTACAATGATTAAAACCATGCTTTTTGATATAGTGATATTTCACTTACAATATATGAAATAAATAATACAATACTAGAAAGATTCTTCTTAGTCTTGTAATATTATAATTAAAGATGTCAGAAGCAGAGCTGGCAAAATGGCTCAATAAATAAAGGACTGACAACTGCCAGGACCCACATTGTAGGAGAAAACCCTACTCTCAAACTTGAAATTTGATAATTTATTTTTGAAAAACTTAGAAGTATACTATAAGTACTAAAAGTAGAGAAATCATATCCATGATATATATATATATATATATACATATTATAGATAGATAGATAGAAAGAAAGAAATCAATGTCTCTAGCCTATGTATGTATAACAATCCTCCAGAATTATAAACACTACTATATTCCCACTCTAGTGTCCCTCTTTCCTAACTAATAATAATGTGGACCAATTCTAGAACCATTCGGCTCAGAGAGGCATGGTTCAGGAGCCCAAGCACTGCCCTGACAAAGACAGACGCTGTGCAGAACACAGACTGCTTGCATATCTTTGATCTAGCACTTTTGCCTTTTCCCTGCCCTGAAAACTGTGCCCCTGTGAATTTCTAGAGATTTCTTCTTTATGCATTCATTAATTATTATGATCAAGCTGCATGTTGAAGTAACTAGCAAACAGCTCCCAATCTTGGGAAGTTTTCAATAGAAAGATGTATATAATAACCAAATACAAAGCCATAAGAAGGCAAAGATCAGGTATTTCAGGAATCTAACAAACAAGAGCAAACATTCTGCCTTTGAAAGACTGTGAGCTATGGAAAAATACTGAAATGATCCAAAAGTTTAGCTTTGAAGGAGATTTTCACTGACAAAAAGAAAAATATAGCAGTGCCAACAAGAAACTAGCATAGGTTAAAATACAGAAAAAAATACCATTGCAGAAATGTGTTAGCACAAGAGATAATTCAGAATGCTAACAAGTAATTAAAGAAGTTTTCTGATGCAAAGACAATAGAAGCTGTAAAGACAATCACTCAGGAAAAACTATGAGCTCAACAAGTACAGCTCTGTATTTCCCACTAGGATCTAAGCAGTAACTGACATAAAAACAAGCGGAATCCACAAGAAAAAAACTTTCACCTTTTCTATTATTGGGGGTTTTAAGTCTTCTTGTCCAACAGTTCAAACCTTCCCAACTTGGTATTAATAATTCCTGTAAGCATCCCATTAGACAGCAAATAACAAAACTTACATTTTATCTCTATATTTTAAAATACATACCTAGCAGGTTCTATGTAGCAGTAGTAGCATAATTTACAACAAACTAATCCACTTACATATAAAATTTTTAATTCTGTATAAAATAATTCTTTAAAAACTACTTCAAGAAAATGAAACGAAATAGAACATTTTAAAGTGCATGTTGTTTAAAGAGGATTTATTCCAGAATGACAATTCGCACATCAATATATTAAAAGAAAAAGAAAATGTTCACTTCAATAGAAACAATAAAATATTTCAGAAAAAATGGAAAAGCATTTCATAAAACTCAGTACACCAGAGAGAAGGCACTGCAGCCTGATGAATAGTAGAAATGGAAAGATAAAAGCTAACAGTAAATTTATAGTAAAAATACACATTCTCTTATTAAACACTGTATTAGAGATCCTACCCAGTAAAATATGAGCACAAAAGAGAATTAAAATGCATGCAGGAATGTCCAACCTTTAGATATGGCAACATGATTTTGACATCTACAAAGTTCACATGCAAACTACAGAACTTAAACAACAGAAAAAAATCCTCAATATTTTAATTAAGATTGCAATGTTGGGCAGTGTTTACAACTCTACTTGGCTACAATCACACCATGAGCCACAAGTTGGCTTGTGCCTGATTTGTAGAAATGAAAAGAATTCTGATTCTTTAAAGATAACTTGACCTTATAAACAGAAAATTTTTTTTAATATTTTTATTTTCTATATTCTTTGTTTACATTCCAAATGATTTCCCCTTTCCCGGATCCCCCCTCCCCATATGTCCCATAAAACTTCTCTCCATCCATTCTCCAATCACCTCCCTCCTTTTTTTCTCTGTCCTTATATTCCCCTCCAATGCTAGATCAATCCTTTCCAGGATCAGGACCCTCTCCATACTTCTTCATGGGAGTCATTTGTTATGCGATTTGTGCCTTCGATATTCAGAGCTTCTGGGCAATTAATATCCACTTATCAGAGATTGCATTCCATGTGTATTCTTTTGTGACTGGGTTACCTCACTTAGGATGATATTTTCCAGATCAAACCATTTGCCTAAAAATTTTGTGAATTCATTGTTTCTAATTGCTGAGTAGTATTCCATTGTGTAAATATACCACATTTTTTGTATCCATTCCTCCTTTGAGGGGCATCTGGGTTCTTTCCAGCTTCTGGCTATTATAAATAAGGTTGCTATGAACATAATGGAGCATGTGTCTTTATTGCATGCCGGGGAATCCTTTGGGTATATGCCCAGGAGAGGTATAGCAGGGTCCTCCGGAAGTGTCATGTCCAGTTTTCTGAGGAACCGCCAGATTGATTTCCAAAGTGGTTGTACCATCTTACAGCCCCACCAGCAGTGGAGGAGTGTTCCTCTTTCTCCACATCCTCGCCAACACCTGCTGTCTCCTGAGTTTTTGACCTTAGCCATTCTGACTGGTGTAAGGTGAAATCTCAGGGTTGTTTTGATTTGCATTTCCCTAATAACTAAAGATGTTGAGCAGTTCTTAAGGTGCTTCTCGGCCATCTGAATTTCTTCAGGTGAAAATTCTTTGTTTAGATCTGTACCCCATTTTTTAATAGGGTTATTTGGTTCCCTGGGGTCCAACTTCTTGAGTTCTTTGTATATATTGGATATTAGCCCTCTATCAGATGTAGGGTTGGTGAATATCCTTTCCCCTAAACAGAAAATCTTTAAACTAACATTAAGAAATAGATATGTTTTCCTGGCAAAGTATTTGCTTTGTACATACAGAAAACAAACTAACATTCATAAGTAAACTGAATGAAACTTCAAGTCAGTATACACAATTTCACTCTTAATTGGAAACACCTAAGTATATGCCAGCATCACAGCAACTTCACAATTCCTTAACTCTATTAAACTTAACTATGAAAGTTTATCATTTGATGGTATTCTCTATTAGGTTCTCTTGCTTACAATTTAAAAAAATAAGTGTATGAAAACTGAAAAAAATAAGAAAATAAATTTCATATTACACATACTTTAATTAAATCTCTAATTTTCACAGCCATTAGAAAATAAATTGAAAATTGTTTGTGGTGCACATATGTAATCCCAGGAAGCAGAGTCAGAGGATCAAAGTTCAAAGCCAGTCTCACTACAGAGCAAGTTCAAGGCTGGTCCTGGTTACATGAGACCTGCCTCAAAAAAATAAGAACAAAAACTTTAAACTAACTAATTCAATGTTAGTTGCAATATACTTCTCTGCCCTGACATATGGCTTACACAGTCATCACAGCTATTTACTCTCTATGGATAAAAGTTGATGCTAAGTAGTAAACAGGACATCAGGTTGTTGTTTTCATCCTTATCCACTTTACAATTTATTTCTAAAGTGATTTCATAAATAAAATGTAAACAAAGGAACACATACAAAGTAAAGAAAAATGAAAGACTCTCAATCTTTTGCACCTAAAGCAAATGTTTTTCTTTCCACAACAAATTACTTCATTTTACTAGATGAACAATAGCACAAATCACAACAAAGCCTGCTTAGGATCCTTATGTTACTACACTGTATTTTGCATGGTAGGATTTAGTTCCTATGAGACATTTTATGGACAAAACTGTTACATTACCAAATCTACTTTAACTCAACCATTTCATATAATGCAAGACAGGTACAAACATGATGGTATTGTAAATAGAAAATAAATAAGAAAAATAGTTATTTAAAGATACAACTGGTTACAACATAGCGTAACACATAGGTATCAATGAAAATGTTTTCAATAAGTTATCTCATAAATTTGTATTAATTTCCCAAGTCATATTATGAATTAATTGACTGCTAAGACATTAAATCCTAATATGTGATCAAAGAACTGACTTTCTACATTCATAAATTACTACTTAGTGCTCCAGCTGGGGTGTGATAAGGACACCCAAGCATCTTTTGTGATGTTAGATTTAGTAGCAGCTTGCAGATATGGTAAAAGCTTTAGAAGTGACAGTTGAAGTCCTTTGGATCATTGGTGCCATGCTCCTCATGAGCAGTTTTCCTAAGATCATTTTAGTTCACACAGGAGAACACTTATAACAAAGCAATCCCTGCCTCTCTTCCCCTCTGTCTATCTCCTGTCCTCACATGTGGGAGCTCACTCTCCCAGAGTGACCATCAGCCACCCAACAGGGAACTTACAAGAAATCTGAGCACATGTAGGTAACAAACCCTTGAGCCTCCAAAATACTAACTAAATAAACCTCTTCTTTTCACAAAATAGCTTATTTCAGGTATTTCGTCACAGTATTAAACAGTAGGCTAAAATATTTAGGTATTTAAAAATAGTATTATTAAAAAAGTAAAACTTTAGAAGTTACAAAAAGTTCTTTATTATTACTGCAGTTTATTTAATTTTATCATGTAAATCTTGTAAACTTGTTGAATTTCCCATTTTATTAATATACTATATTCCTACATTACCAAGAGATATAATAAACTCAGAAAACTGGAAGCAAAGCTCTACATCTAGCTTAAAAGGTTTGGAGTCACCCAGAATACATCCATAGACTATTTTTTGAACAATACAATAAGCATTTGTTACATATACAGGTGCTTACTATGCTACACAAAGCTAGCCTGGAAGGTGCTCCTTAGGTCTACCACAGAGGAAAATGCAGGTATTAGCTTAGCCCATACTTAGTAATCACTGTCAATTCTACACTAGTAATGCTATGTGTGTGCCATCAAAATCACCATCTTCAACTGCTATAACAAAGTACCCAAGATCATTTCATTATTGATAAATCTCTAACAAACGAGATTGAGAAAGCATTTATCCTACATAAATACCAGTATTTAGCTCCTTTTCTTTATTGTCTGGGAAAGTATTTACTCAAAAACGGACTTAACATTAAAAGTACAAATAAGGTAGTATCCAGAAAGGAGCTAACTTATCAAGAACTGACTCAAACGTATAGGCTTGAGAACTAGGACTATATTCAAACTAGGAACTGGATTCTGGCTTTCTTCAGTGATTGGAGGATGAGCTCAACCACTGGACAACCACGGAGCAACTCTCAGCAATGATTATAACTTCATACTAACTTTTTATATTTTACTCACTAGAGTAAGTAATTTTAATACCTTCTTTCTACACTCAGACCTAATCTAATACTGCTTAAACCACACTGTGTAGGAGACAGATATTTCCAAACAAATACACAAGAGACCAGGTTATAATTATCTGACCAGTATAAAAAAAATAATGCTTTGGGTAAGAGAAATTCTTAGAGCCAAAGAAATGCCTAGCAACAGTTTACACTGTAAAATATGTTTGACTAAAACATTAAAGTATTACTCAAATAATACTGAAATTGTCTAAAAGAACTAATAGTGGAAGGTGCCAAATTGTATTCATTCTAGTGTTTCAACTCATGCTTTCAAGAGTACAGTTAATTATCATCACAAATTCTAACTCAGCAAACCTACTTGTCAACAATACAGAGGAAACAGTAAAAACAGAGGAACACTGCCAGTCCCCAACCCTGGCAGTACCTGAGACTACTAAAGAAACTGCCACCAAGAAGAAACTGTAATCAGCTAACCAAAGCACCTAAAGAGAAGGAAACGTCTATATAAAATATCGTGTTCTGAACTATTATAAGAAAAAGCAACTATAAACTGCAAAGAATTCCTAGAAATATAAAGTAGAAGCAGAAGCAATTCAGTAACATACTGGAAGAAAAAGTAAATAAAATGTCCAAGAAATATTTCTCTCCTCCTTCCTAGAAAGACATGGAAAACAAAGAAACTTTTTACATCTCAGATTAATTTAGATGCTCTAGGCAATAAGAAAATACACAAGAGAAAAAATGACCAAAGACATTAAAAAAAAAAAAACTATAGAAAGGAAGACAGACCTAAACTTTCATATTCAAATTGTCCACTAAAACTTTAAACACAATGAACAAAATTAGTATGCAATTCACCTTCCTTCAATTTCATAATTCCAAGAATACAGAAGCATCAACAGGTTCCAAAGGAGAAAAATAGGTTTCTTACAAAGAAATAACTCATGAACAGCAAAGCTCTCCTCAGCAAAACTGGTTACTAAAAGCAAAACAATGCAACTTTCACAGTTCTGAATGAAAGCAATTTAAATGTGAATTATATACAGTCAAGAAATGTACCAGACATGAAAGTCAAAAGGACAGTTTTAAATACTACATTGCCAACCACCCATACACATTCCTCCTGAAAACAAGGATCAGTTCAGGAGACACTCTAGAAAAGTGTAAAATGAGTCCAAAACAGAAGAATAATGGCATGAGAACGAAGACAGCGTGGAACTTGACAGAGAATTACATTCCATGGTATTTGTGGGTACCATGTCCAAAACACAGTGCACTAGCACTTCAAACATTGTGAATAAAAAGCTAAACAATCAATAAGGCATATGTCCTACAACCATTGGGGGGAAACATGGCCATCAGAATGTTCAGGGGAAAGTCACCTTCTGGCCAATATCTACAATTCCAAACTTGGGAGACTGAGGTAGGAGAAACACAAGCTGAAGGTCTGCCTAGATTATGTAGTTAGACCTTGTCTGAAAAGTCAAAATAGAAAAGAAAATCAAAAAGAAAGAAAAGAATTCAAGAAAAAGAATCATTATGCAAACTACAGAAGACATGCTATTGAGAGCTGATGTGTGAAAATCTCTTTTATATTCAGGGCACTATCCTATCACTAGCATTAAATAATCATAATATTAGTCACTGATTTTCAGATTCAACAAGTGTAACTACTATAAGCCTTGACAATATACAATAAATATTATAGATGACACAATCCGTGGAGGGAATGTTGGGTATTCAATGTAGCTTACAAAAAGCAAATATAGAAATAAAAGTTCTCAAAAGTGATGGTCTAACATCAGTCTTAGCTGGAAACCCGACTCCTCCCAAAAAGGAAGGTAGGAAAGGGTGAACAGGTCTTCAAGCTATTTTTTTCATTTTCGTTACAAAAACACTAGATTATGAGAAAACGGCTATCTGAAAATACAGCATTGTATATGGTATGCACAATTAGGATACTGTTCAACAGAAGAATTAAAAACAAAGTCTACAATAACTTTCTCTAAAGAGAGGAACCAGCTGAAGAGGTAAAGTATAGAAGGATTTTTAAATTTCATTTCATACATTTCAGTACTACTCACATTATGTTCAGATGGCTTATTTTCAATAAGCATGAACATGAATGCAGAAAACAGATAAACAGAGGGGGAAGGAAAGGGGAGAGGGATAGGGAGAGAGAGAAAAAAAGAGAGGGAGGGAGACCTTCTCTGACCAATGCAGGAACAACAAAATTTCTCTCTCTCTCTCTCTCTCTCTCTCTCTCTCTCTCTCTCTCTCTCTCTCTCTCTCTCTCTTGCATGCATGCATGCATGCATGCACGCGTGGCTTTTTCAAGACAGGGTTTCTCTGTGTAGCCCTGGCTGTCCTGAAACTCACTCTGTAGACCAGGGTGGCCTCAAAATCAGAAATCCGCCTGCCTCTGCCTCCCAAGTGCTAGGATTAAAGGCGTGCACCGCTACTGCCCGGCTACAACAAAATTTCTTATGTACCATTTTCTTTGTTTTCTATTATATAGTTTATGAGTTAAACACTAACCTTTCATCATGGTACTTTAGAAAAGATACAATTTTACAGACTCCAAGACCCACCCTAAGGCCTTAGACAGCATGAATATACAGACAGCCAGATTCATTATCTCATTTGAAACTTAAAATGAGCTTAGGATCTAATTTTAGGAACTAATAAAGGAAATTTTTAAAGGTTTAAGTGGCTTGCCATTTCCTCTCCTTTGCTCCCCTCTAAAAAAAAATGAAAGAAATGATACAAACTAGTTAGGAAAGAAAACAGAAAACACAACTCTAAAATCCAAGAATGCTTTCCAAGTATATGAGAATAAAGCAAAAGACAAACATCACAACACAAACGGCCACTTTGGAAAATAAACTGGCAGTTTTATAAAAGTAAACAGGCACTTACCATATAACCTGCAAGCTTAACCTTGGTTATTACCCAATACACATGAAAATATATCATAAAAGGCATGTACTCAATGTCATAAAAACTTTATTCACAATATCCAGAGACAAACCAAATTTCTACCAGGTATTAAAAAGTCAAAACCAGGAGTGGTAAAACATGCCTCTAGCCCCGGTACTAAAGAGCCATGGACAGGAGGATCGTCAAGCTGACCTACACGTTAAGTCTAACTTCAACTTGGGTATAAAGTGAGATTCTGTTTCAAAAAGAAAATTAGTTAAAAATAAACAAATAAATGAAGAATTGTATTTCCAGAAGTAGTTCTTCTTTTCACATAAACTACATGGATAAATCAGAGAAATGTGAACAGGAAAGAAAACAGACACAGAAGACTATGGGTTTTATAAGTCAATTAAACTGAAATCTTTGAAAAGCATAATTATAGTCAGAGACAATACATCAGGTAATTACCAAAGTTAAAAGAGAAGCAGTAAGTGAAGTAAAAGCGACACTTCTTCGAGTGACATAAATGTACTATTTCAGGACTATGGTGTTTGTTACATCACCATAAATTTTAGGCACAACTCATTAAAATGCTATTTGGAATTTTATTGTATGTAAATTTTAACTTGATAAGGCCTATTTTAAAATTCCGTAATGTATAATTACATTCAACAACTGACAACAGCTCTTTAGCATAGGCATTAACCAAAGATCCTCAAAGAAATAAAAATGCATGTTTAAAAGGTAACTTCCAACTATCAAATAGGACCTAACAGGATCCTTCATCCCACTGCACTTGGCCATGTAGTAGACAGGAACAGTTGCTGAGCAACTAGCCTGAAGTCCAGGTCTCTACTGAACATATAGATTAAGTAGGGAGGTGATCACTCAAATTAAAACTAAATTTTACAGCAGTTATTTAATAATAAAAATAATGCCTTTATCTAAAAAGAGTAGACAAGAAATACATAGTAAAAATAGATCACGTAAACAAAAATTATAAAATTAAACAAAGAAAATCACTGTCCACACTTGAACTTTTATGGAAGAGCTTTAATTTACCTAATTTAGGGTCTGTTTAAAGTTTAAATATAAGCCCTTGCCTTACTATATTAAGCCTTTATGGTACCATACAAATTGGCACAATGCTATATTTTTATTTAAATATTAATATATTATATTATATAGACATAAGAGTTCTTTTCTATGTTAAATTCTGTGAAGTCTGTTGAATCCGAGGACAATGCATGCAAAAATCTAATGTTATAATTTAAAACTATAAAATAGTCAAAGGATTAGAAGGAAATCCCTAAATGAGCAGACTCCTACCATGCATGGTAAACATTATTCCAGCCCTGTCACACAGCACATCCCTCTTGATGTAGCAGCGCCAGAGGACAGACCAGCTCTCGGCATCCCACTCACTGCTCAGTAGTTCTGCTGAGCACTGAACTTACCCCTCTTCTGAACCCAACCTTCTTTCACAATGGTAACATCGCTCATGATGGCTCCCCTCTGAGCCCCCAACTCCGAGAAATGGTGCTTGGCAGGTCAGTTTTAGGGTTTGGATTCGCTGCTGCTGCTGCTGCTGCTGCTGCTGCTGCTGCTGCTGCCCTTCCCACTCTCTAGTGATGACTCAGCCTGGAAGGAAGTATTGAAGAAAGAATTTCTTTTTTTTTCTCCATTCTTGGACTCACAAAGAAATAACAAACAACTAAGTCTTTGTAAATGTCTTCAGTTGGCCTCACCGCACATGAAGTCTGGCTTTTCAAACATGGGGTTATTAAATAGTTCTGTGAGTACACTACTCTAGTACTGTGACAGGTAGTGAAATTAATTAGACAGAGAATGAAATTAAATGTCCTAACAAAATCACTGTCAGATCTACAAAACTACAGAATGCATGTTTTGCACTGTGTACTTGGGATAAAGGGGAGAAAGAATAAAAGTGGCCCAAATCCCTTTAATTTCAAAAACTTATGTCAAAGTATTTGTAAGTAGTTTTAATTGCTTTATGTAAAATACAATGTTGCAAGAAACTAACATTTATATAATCTTCCTTGTCCTAAAAATATCTTAGGTAAATTACATTAAGTATACAACAAGAAGTCATTTATTTTCTTAGGTAGATACAGTGGAACAAAGGAAATACAAAAGTAGAAAAGAAGTGCCAAAACTGTTCATCTGCATTCTCTGACAACTTCACAACTGTTAGGGCACTACTGACAACTTCATATCACAGAACTGAGAAACTGGGGCTCACAGAGAATAAGTAGTTACTAGATTTTAAGGTAGTAAGTTGTAGAGCCAAAATCTGAATTCAGAGTGCCTTACTCCTAAACAGGCACTCCTCATTTCAAAACTCTATTGGTAAAAGGTAAGTCAAAAATTTGGAATGAAATGTTTTAGGAAAACTACTAATTCAAAAATATGATAGGTTTCAATATTAATGTCTGTAATACAAAGAAGAAAAGAACTGCTTAGAAGAAACAGTGTTTCCTAAGATATTATTGACTACAAATTTATCCCTAGGTCTTTACATGATAACTTAGTAAAAAGGCTTCTTCTTCTAAGCATCCTTACATATATAGCAATAAGCTTAACAAACTCCATTATTATCCCTACCAATCTAAAAGGGGAAATGTTGCCACAGAACTTTGTGAAAGTGCTTCCACATTTGCAAAAATATGGACCAGTGTTAAGTGACACACAACATAAACTTTAAGAAAACAGAAAAAAAAATAGGTACATAGACTAACTGTACTATTCTATAATGTTGGACCTTCATAAATAGTACATAGCATTAAATTCAAAGTTGGAGTCCCAGATAGTGCTGAACAAGACTACAAGTCCTCTTCCAATATAAATCTACCCACTTATCAATCAGTGACCAAAACTAGACATCCTCCATAGAACCTGACAGAGGCTACTAGCTCCACAGAAGACCCCCCTTATAATGGGCTCTGCAAATGTCATGCACAATACACAAAGGCAGGGACAGGACTACTCAAAAGCATAACCATGGGGACGTGTTCAAGATAGTGTTGAACTAAAAGAAATTATAGAAAATAAGTCCTTTGTTAAAGTAAGTTTGGGAAATTTTTACAATTTTGTCCCCATGAAACATCTCTAACATTAAATATTCTAAAATAAGAGATAATTTACCAATAATTCCCACACTGAATACTGATAGAGGAAGCAGTCACATTATTTAAACTAATACCCACTTCAAATTAAAAGCAGTACAAACAAGATAAAATAAAAGCTCTAAACATAGCACTGAAATTTCATTTTATTTTGATTTACATCATATCCTGAAGAACCCAAGTGACTACATATTATAGAGCTAGAAAAAAAAAGTGTTAGAAAAAAAACTAGAAAGAAAGTGTTAACTCCAAATAATGCATAAGGAATTGTAAGTTAAATCCTGGAAAAGACTAGTGCAAAATGTCACCACCATAGCTGCACTCCATAACTTCCTGTTGGCACTGCTCTCACAGCTGAGCTCCATCTCCAGTAAGAACAATCAGCTCGCTTGGGCACATGCTCGCTTGCTCTAGTTCTCTCTCTTGCTCACTCGCTCTCTTGCTTGCTCTCTCGCTCTCACTCTCTCGCTCACTTGCTCATTCTCGCTCTTGCTCCCTCGCTCACTCTCATTCTCTCGCCCTTCCGCCCTTCCTTCCCCCCCCCCCCCCTGTTTCTAATGGTAAAGCAAGCTTTACTCTGCTTCCATTTCCATAAGCTGAAGGAAAGAGAATTTGTATCATTCTTGGGAGTACAGGTAGAATAAGTAGATATATCCAAGAGATACTTCCAATTAAAGTAAATTATTCTGGAATATCCTTATGAAGAACACTAAGAGAATAAGTCTTCCTGAAATTGAATCAGATTGATCCAAATCAATTTATCTTTTTTATAATGGACTTGTTTCTGAAAATGAGAGAGAGAGAAAGAGAGAAAGAGAGAAAGAGAGAGAGAGAGAGAGAGAGAGAGAGAAATCAATGCTTATATATTAGAATTGTATTTTTAAAATGTACATTAAGTTAAAACAACAAACTTTATCAAGGTCACTGAACCTAAGTATTAGAGATAGTCTTATTCCACTGTATCTTAAACAGTTGCTAAATTCTATCCATAATCACAATTTTCAACTTTAAAAATCATTCCTGTGTCTAATGACTAAAATGGTACCATCTTGAAACAAAACTTTAAAATCTAAATATTAGACTTTGCAGTTTTATGAGGTCCCATTTGTCGGTTCTTGTTCTTTGAGCATAAGCCATTGGTGTTCTATTCAGGAAATTCTCCCTGTGCCCATGTGTTCAAGGTTCTTGCCCACTGTTCCAGTCACCCTCACTCTCCACTCAGTCTCCAAGTTACAGAAACACTAGTTCATAAGGTGAGCTAACATGCTGTCACCTGTTTCCAATGGTAAGGCAAGCTCCACTTGCCTTCCATATTAACTTCCACAGAAATAGGATCTCTCCATTAAGTTAACATAAAATTTGGTTTATTTTTAAGTCTACTGCATTCAAAATTTCAGTCCTAGATTATCTAATTTTTATCATTCTTATTAAAAAAAGCTACACACACAATTCATAGTGGGTTCAGTAGTAAAGATATTTTCATTCATGATACACTATTACAGAATTTGATGATTATAATTTTATTTGAATATCATTTTATAATGTACAAAACACTTCCCATATTTAATTTCATTAAATCATAACATAAATTATTAAAGCAATTTGACTGTGTCTGGCACTTATTCAACAAATAGAGAATTAGTGAGTAAGTAGATGAATGAACAAAGATGTAAAAGCTTTAGATAACAAAGAATAAACTAAGCAAACAAGTTTAGTAAGTCAACAGCAAGAATGGCAAGACACCATGTTTAAAACAAAACTAAATTTAAACATTAGGAAAGTATTATATCTAAATAATTAAAATTCACATATATTAAACCATGTTCAACACTTAGGGCCTTCCATAGTCTTCTGCAAAGAAAAGATTACATTAAAACTACTCTATTTTTTCTTGACATTTTAAAGCACTTTTTGTGAAGATCATCAATTTTCAAATCCAACTAAAAGAAACCTCATTGCTACCTAAAATTACTCATTATGTGAAGAAACAGTAAAGAAGTGAATATTTCCTTATTGGTACTTTAAAGAGTTTTCAAAAGTCTTTTTGTTTACTTCAGCAACCAATAATGCAATTTAAAACTATAAAGTATCGAACATATTTTAGGATATCACTCAAAACAATATGAAACTTAGTAAGTTAATACCTTTTGTCTACTCTGAGATAAGAACTAAAAAAGAATCTTAAGTATTTTCCAAGTTTATTATGTATTTGTTATCCAAGATCTTTCACTTATATTACTTGGACTCTTAATTGAACCTAAGAAAATTGTAGCCAAAAGCAAAGACAATATTCCCCAAAGTTACCATATGTAGGGACATTCAGTGAAAGCAACCACCTGTAATTAAAGTAATCAGCTTCCTCTGCTTCCTATCAAATACGAACTTTCAAATGTAATTATCAAACTGTTTTGAAGTAAACCAAAAAATAAATAAAACTAAAGTATCAACAAAACCATCATCAATGAAATAACATTAAAAGAGGTTGAAAGGTACCCTTTCCTACAAGTGCAAAGTTCTTACTTTAGTAACTTCCTAAATGTAAATTACCTCCTGGGGGCTGGGGGCGGGGGGGGGGGGGGGGGGTCATCTCTGAGGCACTATCCCACACTATCCCAGAGCTATCTATGTATCCTAAAATGTGCTTGAACCTGTCTCAATTCCCCAAGTGCCAGGATTACAAACATGACCCACAAAACATGGCTTCCTAGATGTTTATTTCTAAATTAAAACACAAAATAACTTTAAACTATAGATCTTCTTTGGCTATAATGTTCTATGCTACAATTTTATAGACTTTATTTGTGATTTCTGGATTAATAAAGGAAACTAATTCAAATACAATTGATATTTTTAAAAATAAACGATGACCAGGAGGAACTACTTTAGGGTCTATGGTAGTTTCAGATTTCAATAGCTATGTTGTAAGAAAATCTAAACCAGGATGGTAGCACATGACTATAATCTCCACTCGTCTAGAGACTGAGGCAGGAGGGTTTCTGGTCTATATAGTTAAGTTCAAGGTTAGTCCAAGCCACTTGGTGAGACCATGACTCAAGATAAAAGTAGTAAAAAGAGGGAGCTATGTGGGGTTAGGACACACATACCCTGGTTTAATTCCCCTCCAAAAGACTATTTTATATGCCACGACAAATGCACAAGGCTATATCAAGCTTTCAAAAGGATATATGCAAAAGTGATCACATTGATGTGGAAACAGCATTCAAGGCAGCTTCTGTCTTAAATACTTCTGAGGTAATCTGCCCTTACCAGGAGTTGTTACCCTATTCACAGTGCCTCTCTTCAGAACACCGTAAGAACACCCTGGGCAATATTTTTTCTAAAGCCTGAAAATTTTAGAACCATAAGAACTTTAAAATTTGAAAGTTAGCTAAGTCCTAAAACACACTTTATAACTTTAGAATCTATCTACAAAAATGCAAAGCATTTCCCCCTTTTCTTCTCTTATATCCTCAATGTACAATCTCAACCATATCCATTATTAAAAGGCTTGTGCTAGGTCGTATATCTAATATTCTGATTTAAAACACTGGGGAAATGCTTATCCTCAGCTTCATATAAACCAATAGACAAGCTGTTGATGAAAAGAGTCCCTTGATTTCTAATGTAAAAAGTTGCATAACTGTGTATGAGGCTGAGAACTACAGAGCATTGGCTCAGGCAGCCCGTTAATTCAATATATACAAAAAATGCCAAAATCTGCCTCAGGTGCTTCTCAAACTACAAAATGAAAATGCTTAATACACACACACAAAAACTAAATGCCAACAATTACTGACAAATTTCCCCCTCCAACACAGCCCCAGGATTAGAATCCCTAATAAAGTTTATCTCAAGGTTTCCTTTAAAAAGAGCACCAGACAGACCAAAAAACTTAGATAACTGTTCTCGACTCTGCTTCAATTTCCTCAGCTGTGAAGAAAATGCAGCATTGGATGCTTGATAGCTTTTTCAGAGCCAATAAATTTTAAGATTCTTTACACTGAAATCTACAATCAACTTCATATATAGAAGCGGAATTATAGACAACAATCATGATTATGTATAGTTCCTATCCTAAAACTCTAATATACAGTTAATACAAAGCAACTAGTAGTCGTTCAACTCAGACCACATCTGGGCTAAACTACATTACTGGCTAAATTCTACCTTCCTTTCTGCCAAATCCCCCAGACACCCAAATAAAGTCAGAGGTCTTCTTAATTAATATAGAAGAGACAGTGTCTCATCTGAACATTTTCTGTTTTCTTCTAGTAAACTATTTTACCTTCCTTTTAGAATACAAGCAAAAGTACCCATTTAGAAATATAAAATACCTAGAGCAGACAATTAATCTTTAAATATATTTAAATTTTTTAAGAACTAAAAGCATATTTATAAGTCAAAAGCATATGCTAACTTACTCACCAACTGTTATTTAAAGATTTCCTTATTGAAGAAATAAATTAACTTCTTAGTGGATGAAGGACACCACAATAAAATATGTAAATAGTTGACATATTTTAGCATTTGAAACAATTAAAATGAAAGAGATGTTAGTTTAATCAATATAGTTTTTAAAACGATATTAACTTAATTCTGTGGAACTTAATAGTATAGATTATAATATACAGTATAATGTATACTATATAACATATATTATACTATATATTTGAAATACATTTACATATTTGAAATTATAAATTTGAAATAGATACATATATGTATATTTAATACAAATGTTTAAATGAAAGGATTTTTGTGCTGCATGAAGTGTTTTCTCATGTGAAATTCACTTTCAAAATTGCAGCAAGATTGTCCTGAAGTAAATGAATTACAATATATAAAGCGCATATAGCAAGGTTGGGCACATAGTTACAATTAACTGGAAACTGAATCTAACTCTATCAGATGTTAAAGACTCTAATAACACATCTGTTAACATTAGCCTACCTTTGCTAAGAGCACTTAGTGCACTAAAACAAGATTAAGAATACAGATACACATGCTGAAATCTGGAGCTCAACAGCAACTTTAAATTACTCAAAGACTTGCTCACAAACCTTCCATAAAGAATATTTGCATTATTAATTCAGAGTAACTTGAAAATGAAAGTCAAATTACAAAATAAACCAAATAAATTTTTGTCTTGCATTTTATTCTACAAGTCTAAAATGATCCCAAATTGGTTGGCTTTTTAGGGCCATAAACACAATCACTGTAAAGCCAACCTCTCACCAAACCATGACTCCCATCCAGTTAACACACTACCAAGAATCACCATCCTAGGAACAAAGTCTTCAACTAAAGGGCATTACAAAGTAAATTATAACTAGTTATCACTTCATGAAAAGATGCAAAGTTTAAATGAAAGCTAAACGTCTACAACAATGTATGAAACAAGTTCCTCTTCAGAAAGAAGCCTAAGAAACTTCCACGTTAATTAATATCAAAGTCTGGAGAGTTTAAAACTCCTAACCCCCCACACTGAAATCCATGCTAACTTTTGTCCCAGAAGTTTAACCAAAAGACGAAATGTACAGTTATCTTTAAATGTACAAACTTTAATGACACTGATCTTCTGAATGTAATGCAAAACAACCATTACCCCTCCAAAGCACACTCCTCATCTTAATATTTATTTCGTGAGTGAAACTGTATTTAAAATATTTTAGGTGAAAAAAAAATCACATAAACAAGCCTGTAATGGCGGCACACACCTGTGATCCCAGCACTCAGGAGGCTGGGGCAGAAAAATCCCTAGCAGGCCAATCTAGGCTACAGACTGAGTTTCATGGCAGCCTAAATTACACAGGAAGACTGTCTACTCCAAAATTATAATAAATATAATTACAAAAAAAAAAAGAAGAAGAAGAAAGTCCAAAGAATTTTCAAGTATTGTTCCACATAGAATGCAAAAGAACAAAATTAAAGAAAAAAATAATCTTAAGTTGAAATTTAATCATTCATCATTACAGAAGATGGTAGAGGGGACAAGATGAATCTGAATAACAATTTCATCATTTTTTGTAGTACTACTTTGGGATAGGTATTATCTCTATGCTACTGCAAATGAACAAAACACAAACATTAAAATAACATATGTTCTCCCTAACTTTAAAATTCGAACCTCAAGCTATAGATACTGGGATCATCTCTGGTTTTTAAAAAGTGATTTTTAAACAGAATCAAAATTTTATACTGACAAAAGGAACAAAATTCACTCTTGAACTGCATCTTGAATTTAACTGTGTATCTGGTAATACATTCTATAAGACAACTTATGAAAATACTTTTTTAAAAGAACACGTTTTAGACATCCTATCTTCTGGAATATTCATATCCATCTTCAATCCCTAAACCATCTTTACTAGACTCTTCCACTTTTGGCTTTTCCAATATTTTCCTAAATGCAAATATAATGAATGAGTTTCTACCATAAACAAAATTCAATGGCTGTATGGAAATTTATAGTTCTAGCAAAAAAGGACTTTGCTTTACCAAATACAGAACACATGTCTAAATTAAAGATTTGGGACAACTGTTATTTTATTACATAGGAAGTTCTTGTTCTATACCCTTTTCAGAACGCACCAAAAGTGTGTTGACTCTATTAATAACATAATTTAATCTATACAGATACACAGGTTTTATTGTTGAATTTCTATCTGTAAACTTTATCGATTACAATCCATCAATGCTTTGAACCAAAATATATTCACACTTGTGAAATGAATTTTATTTTCATAACATTATTTTGATGAAGACATTTGAGAGAATCTAAGCTTTGACTTACGGGTAAGCATTTTTTTTCGGTTTTCTAAAGATAAACATTAAACACTAGTACTGTTTAAAAAAGGGGAAAAAAAAAAGGCCTTGCCCTAAAGAGACTCAGTTATCTCTAACCTAAGTGTAGATTCCCAGGAAATCCCAAACAAGGGGCGAGCCCGCCTCAGCATCAGGACTATGGATGCCACCAGCTTAAGCTTCAACTTCGGGCTTCCAAGGGGCCTCACTAGCTAGCATCATGGCTGATGCAGACAGATGCGCAGGAGGCAGAGGAGGTGGACAAGGAAGAAGCTGGTTTGTTTACTTGCAGCCTGAGCCGCCGCCGCCAGCAGCGACAGCATCAGTAGATCAGCCAAACCCAGCATCTTCCGCACATTTCTATTCTTAGCACACAACTCCCTAGCGGATCAAAACCCCACTACTATTAAAAACACAGACTTGCACGTTACCCACCTCGCACACGCACACCCGCACCCCATCAGCACCGTCCTCTCCCCGGCGCCGGCGGGGTGCGGTGAGGTGGGGTGGGTAGCTGGCTAAGGAAGGAGACCCCGGGGACGCCGGTGCATCCTCGCCCGCACTCCCGCCACATGCGCAGACGGCCCCTCCCCCCCAACCCAAACACCGACTTGCCACCGGCCGCTTGCTCGCGTTACATAACCTCGCCGCCGCCCCCAGCCCCGGCCCGCCGCCCCCTCCCCACGCCGCGCGGCCAACCGAGTCTGGGCGAAGGCACCGGACTCGAGCTAAAGGCGCCGGGCCGGGCAGCGCAGACGCGCAGCTCACGGTACCGCTAGGCCAGGAACACCCCCTCCCGGGCCGCCCGCGCACCGCCGCCGCTCCCCCACCCCTAAAAGCTAGGGGGATGTCGGTGTCACCCACGCGGGGCATCCCCCGGCCTCCACCTCCACACCCACGGCCCCAAAGCTTCAGGAGGAAGGGGAGACCCCGGCCCCCCGCCCACGCCCCCGGCGGCCGCGGTGACACCCAGACGCCCCCGCCTCACCCACCCGCGCCGCCGCCGCCCCCGCCCGAGGGAGGCAGGGAGGGAGCCGCGGGGCCCTCGGGGAGTGCCGGCGAAGCGGGGAGGGGGCGAGAGCTGGGGGCGGTGGCTGTTACCTGCAAAGGCGGCGGCGGCGGCCCCGCAGCTGCTCGGGCGGTGGCGGAGGATGGAGCGGGGGGGCGGGGGGAGGAGAGGGGGCGACTCGGGGGTCCCCCTCCCTCCTCCTCCCCTCCTGTCCTCCCCCCCACCCCGCTGAGCCTCTGGCCCCCTGGAGCCCGGTGCCGCCGGCGGGAGGGGAGACGAAGGGCTGCAGGGGAGGGAGGGAGGGAGCCGGCCGGGCGGGCGGGCCGCGGCGCTGGAGCGGGCGGCGGCGGGCGGAGGGAGGAGGAGGGCGGGCGGCGGCGGCGCGGGGAGGAGGAGGAGGAGGAGGAGGCGGAGACTCTACTTGGGAATCGGATGTCGGCTACAAATTCGATTCATCACTAGAAAACACCGCTCGGGCGGGGGGCCGGGGCGAGCCGCCGGGGCCGCGGGGCGGAGGCGCTGGGTCGAGCGCGCTGAGCCTCGGAGCCCCGGACTGCGGCCTCGCCTCGGGGACCGGGCGGCCGCCTTCCCCGCCCCCTCCTTCCTCCCTCCGGGGGCCGCCGTCGCAGCTCCTTGCCGCTGCCGCCGCGGGGCTTGTTGTTGACTTTGAGGAAAACTCCTGACGTCAGGGGCTGGCTGTCCGCGTCTAGCAGGAGCGGCTTCCCCGCGCCCCGGTCCCGCTCGCCGCCTCAGCTCCTCGCCCCAGCCGGGCGCTCGCCCCCCAGGCTGCCCCGCGCCCCTCAGACCCGCGGCGACCCGCGCCCCTCGGCTTCCTCTCGCGAGAACACCTTCCCCAGCAGCCCGCGCCGCGGGGCCAGCGTTCCCGCCGGGAAGTTGTGGGCTTCCCCGGCCGCGTGGCGCTCCGCGAGGCACCCGAGGCGGGGCCCGGCTTCCCCCTCCTCCCCGCGCGCGCACACCCACCGCACCGAGAGGGCCCAGGGCGAGGTAACGCGTTCTCGACTTCACCTGGGCGAGGTGGAGCCGGGGGCTGTGCGAGCCAGATATCTATCTGGCAGTCCCAGGAGGTGTCATCGACCGGTCCAAGAGCCAGGCACACGTGGGCTTGAGGTTGCAGTGGCATCCCAAGTCCCTCAGATCACCTCGTGGGAGATGTTGGTTGCATGGACTTGGGGTGCTAAGAAGACGTTGCTTTTGAAGTTCATGTCTTAGGGAGTGAGTACAGAAGAGACTGGTTTTTAGAAAATGATCCTTATCTTACCATGGGCTCACACCTCAGGAAGTCATAAAAGTTTACTTTTTCTGAGCCTGCTTCATCACTTCGAGAAACACCTGGCAAACCGATAGTAATCCTAGTAGCTCTAGCCTTTGGGAAGAACCTGTTATTTTCTCCCATTGCAAGAATCAGCTGAGTACCTTGGGTTTCTTCCTGTAGCATTTCTTCTGTTGTCTCTTCTCCTGCTCTATTGTTTTACACTATAGAGTGTGTCATGTCTGTGTGTGCTGCACAGTTACCAGTGAGCTGGCTGGCTCTCCATCGAGATGAAAAATCACTGGTCATGATGGAGGTCTAATGGAGCTGCTAAGGCTGGGATGACAGACTTCAGAGGTTTATATAGCTCTAGCCAGAGAACTAGAGTTTATGTTACCAAACCTTAAAAACTAGAACCAAACAGCTTTTAAGAAGTTGGGTTAAGACTATTCTGGCTTTGGTTGCCAGTGGCCTATAAGTCTTGAAGTGCAACAGTTGGCTCTCTGAATAATTGGCAGCAATGAATGTGGGCTGTGGTTATAACCCTTAGGCTAGTGGTGGTAGTGCCGTGTATCCGTCCTGCAGTCTGTATTGTCTAACTGCCATGACCAGCCGCCTCTTGTCCCCACTCCTTGGCTGCTCTACCACTTGCCATGGCTTCTTAGGGCTGGAGCTGCCTCTTCCTCTTCCCACTTCTGCCCATTGAACATTCTGCAAATGTCCCCGGGAAGCATGGAAAGGCCATTTGAGAAATCCTTCATTGGGCCCAATGACTCCAAAACACCCTGATGACACTAGGAGGTGAGGAAATGATTGTGTTTGTAGTAATCACAACACAGCGCCCAGTTCCGACATTCATTAGCTCAAGGACCCAATCACAAACTGGCCAGTGTGGGCTGCACAAAGGAATCCTGTCTTGCCAAATTCTATATAATTCTCAGACTTATCCATTGATTTATTCTTTCTTTAATTCAATACTTACTCTATGCTACTTTGTACCAAGTCTTTCTTCTAAGGCAGAGATGCTGACGGTACCTTTTGCCTGAGGACACCCCTTAAGAATGATGTAGCTTAGTGATAAATACTTGCCTAGGGTGCAGAAGGTCACAGGTTCAATCCCCAGCATGCCAACATTTTTCTTGCCTGGAGTACTGCTTTCCAAAGCTGATACAGGTTATCTCTGAAAGACCTGTGAAGCAGGAAATCATGGACTTCAATTTCAGTTTCTCTGCAACCAGAGTATAGTCTCCTCAAGATGTCCTTGGAGTGATCAAAGCAGTCAGGCTCTTATAATGAGTCAATCTGGCTAGTTGCCAAAATGACTACTGCATTGACCGCTCAGTGGCCCACTTAGGTCCCCTCTCCCAGGCACTGGGAAAGTTTGACAGCTGTCAATCAAAGGATTGATTATCACTCAAATCGACCTGGTTTCTAATAGTATATCCATTTAAAGGAAAAGTAAATATTAAAAGTTCCTTACAGTAAAGCCCTATTTTTAACACTATTTAATAATGTTTATCTATTGAAAAAAAATTGCCTGAGGAAGGAATGAATCCCTCTAACCCATCTAAAGACCACATTTTTTTTTCCTTATGAAATGCTTGCCTGATGTGTAGTCAGGAATTGGGAGTCCAATAAGAGAGAAAAAAAGATTAGTGGAGGTGTTTCATTTTATGTTCCACATCTGTAAGTGAAACGTGGTTTCTGTGGCTGTTTCTAAAACAAAACTTTCTCAGTGGCAAGGTACTTGGCAAGCTATATGTAAAGCTAAAACCCCCAGCTAAAACAAAACACATGGAAACAGAAAAGTCTAAGTCCTCCTTCACTGCCTTTCCCCTTCCCCCATGGTACATGAAAGTTGTGAGTTAGCATGAGTAGGTCCTAATTCTGTTCAGTTTGTCCAAAAAGCACCCATTCCTACAATTATCAGACCTCTAACATTGACTGTTGGCAAAATGATGGTGTTTCAGGTTTCATGATATATAAAACACAAAAATGGGTCAGATTTGTATGCTATACTAACCCAAGACATGTCGTTGGACTTGTTTGTTTTAAGAAAGCAGTGCTGGAGAGTTGGCTTGGTGGTTAAGAGCACCTCCCTACTATTCCAGAAGACCTCAGTGTAGTTGCCCACCCACATGTCGGGCAGCTTGCAATGGCTGTAACTCCAGCTCCACATACACAGACACATAAGTAAATATTTTTAAAATAGTCCTTATAATAGCACTGCTACAAATAATGTCAAGCTCCTACCCCCTAGTACCACCGCCAGAACTAGGGCAGGGAGGGGAGCCTGAGCCTTGTGCCTGGTAGATGAGTAGAGGGGCTCATCTGTTTCCCTGGGATTCCTTGTGATTGCTCGTGCCTACCATATTCTCTCTCTCTCTCTCTCTCTCTCTCTCTCTCTCTCTCTCTCTCTCTCTCTCTGTGTGTGTGTGTGTGTGTGTCCTTCCTCTCCCTGTCTCTGTTTCTGTTTCCCTCTCTCTCTCTCTCTCTCTCTCTCTCTCTCTCTCTCTCTCTCTCTCTCTCTCACACACACACACACACACACACACCCCTTTTCCTCATCCCCACCATGAGTTTGGTGTTCAGGGAGGAGAGAGACTCCAACCTGGCTTTCAATTGCTCTACAGTTCAGTGATGTCATGACCTCATGATCACCCTGACTCAGCGACCTTGAGAGCTGGACTTGCAGGCCTGCAACACCCTGTCTAGCCCCAGCTCTTAAGTGTTTGACATTGTGGGACTCCCGAATTGCTGGATTTCATCAGCAGTGAGATTTTCATTTGCTTGTAATTTTTAACATCTACCAATTGATAAGAACTAAACTTACAGGCCAAGCTGCCTCAAAAACGCTACTAGTCTCATCGAATCATATCAAATCCTAGATAAATTAAAATTTAAAGTATTACCTAGACAAGGTCATACACTATAGACCATAATTGGGGAAAATTGCACACCTTTATTTCTGCCCTGTTTTTGCTGTTGAGCTTTGTAGTTTCACAAACTCCTATAATCAAGCCTTTTAGTACCAAATTATTAACCAGCGCTGCATTCCTATGCCATTGTTCTTCCTCTTCCCAGGAGCTGTTCTACGTCTGGCAGAAGCCTGGCAGGCTGGCGCCCCACGCTTCCAAGCTGGACTCGCTATAGTCCAGCAACATTGGGTGCAGCTGCGTGTCGATCCATAGCATGTCTCTCCTGATTTGGGAGAGAAAGCTCTCATTCTTTACAGGCAGAACAGTCTTAAGTAGTGAACATCCACTGCAAGGAAAATGCTCACTCCTACTGAGGAGTAAGTTTAATGGTGAGAGGTACTTCTTTCAGTATTTCCACCTGTTCTTGGGGCTACCTTAAACTAGAAGGGCATTGGGAATTTCAAGGTATCAGGTTTGTTTGGTCCTCGGGATGCTGCCATAAATGACACAGTAGCTTATAAAATAGCCAAAACCTCTTGTTCTTCTGAAGACCTTGAAGTACAAGGTGACAACACTTGGAGACTGGTGTCTGGTGCAGGCCCAGTTCCTGCTTCTGAATGCCTTGCTGGGCCCTGAGTGATTGATCATTCACTCCTGGGCTTCTTCTGAGATCAGACGCAGACCACCTTCGGTATTCTGGCATTCTATCTAAGTGGGTATTCCCCATTTAAATTGCTGAGCGTGTCAGGTTTTTTTAATTGAAATGCAAGTTTTCTTCACAGAAATGGCATTTTCTTAAGGTTATTTCATTTTAAGCGTTGTTCTTCACTACTGTCCCTTCAGTAGTGAATCAGTTACTGTAAATTCACCATCACAACGCTGTTTGAGGTGTTATTTGAATGAATATACAGAATAGTGGCTTTCATTGAAGTTTCGTGTATGCATCTCAGGTACTTTGTCTATCTTCATTCCTCATTACCCTCTCTTGTCCGACTCTCTCTGAAGAGTCTCCTTTCACTTTCATATCATATATATGCAAATATATATACATTTGAATCTAGATCCCACATAGGAGAGGACGCATTTATCTTTATGAGTCTGACTTATTTCCCTTAACAAGGTGACTTCTGGTTACACCCATTTTCCTGAAACTGATGTTTATTCCTTATAGCTGAATAAAATTCCATTGTATATGTGCACTACACTCTCTTTCTTCATTCATTCACTAATGGAATTACTAATGGAAAACTTGGGACATTCCATGTCTTGGCTAATGTGGAAAATGCTGCAATAAACATAGGGCAGGTATTTCTATGGCATACAATCAGGAGTGATAAGGCTGGGCCACACGGTAGTTCTATTTTTAGTGTCTTGAGGAAGTGCCGTACAAATTTCCATATGTATCTGCCCAATTCATCCTCACCAGCATTGGTAGTAGATTGATTTTTTTGGAGGGGGGCTCCACCATATTCCCTTGAGCCGGGCTCTCCCTGAACTTGCTGCCAGCAGTTCCCACCCTTCACCCCCACTATGGCTACAGTAAGAGACACGGAGGACCTCAGCCAGCAGCTGAGGACGTGAATTCAGGCTCTTACGCTTACCCAGAACATGTGCCTTGTTAACCCACTGCTTGGGCCATCTCTGCAGCCTCTGCTTGCTAGCTTGATGATAGCCATTCTCACCAAGGTGAAATGGAATCTCAGTTGCATTTCCCTGGTGGCTATGGATATTACACATTTTTAATGCATGTATGGGCCATTTATATTTCTTTTGAAAGCTCTCTGTTTCAAGTCGTCTACATATATAGGATACAGATGAGTGGATAATTTGGTTATAGCTTAATTTTTTAAGTTCTTTATATGACCTAGATAACAATCCCCTGTTATATACATAGCTAGTAAAGACTTTCTCTCACTCTGTAGACCTTGGGCCTCTTTTGTAAGGGCCTGACACCATTCTTGAGGGCTCCTACCTTAGGGTTTAATTACCTTTAAAGATCCCACCTGTAGATGCAATCACCGTGGGGATTAGAATTTCAATATATAAACTGAGGTGCAGGAAGAGACTTAAACATTCAGACAAGAATATCATGTAACAAAGCAAACTAAGCAAACAAGTGGTTGTTTCACTGTGTGAATAAAAAAGTGAATTTTCCCTATGAAAAGACATGGCACAAAACACAGAATACTGACCACATTAATGACTGAAGAAATAAAAGGACAAATGGATCTACATATAGTGTATGCAGTTTGCATAGTGTTTTCCAGTGGAGATGTACATGGTATATTGAAAAAGACACAGGTGCTTTGGAATTTGTAAATTTGAGTCCAAATCCTCCCTCCACATACTCTGCGTCATCTCAGATAACTAGCTTAATTTTTCTGGGATGTAATTTCCTCATTTGGAAATGGCAATTATTATTGCTTTAATAACCTATGTGACTTAAAGTTTTAGAAAAAATACCCAAATAGTGAGTAGTAGACAAGCTAAAATTATTTTACTGTAAATGTGAGTATATTCAGATTGATATAATAGCTGCTACCACAGACACAAATATCTCCAGGCTCACAAAACAAACATTACTCACTCTTCTAAAGTCCTGAATGACAGGCAAGTATCCACTAAGAAGTTATGTCCTGAGTTTCTTCCATAATAGAACTCTGACGTGTTCAATACCTAATAAAAACATTGAGCTCAGAAAGAAGTTTTGGGAAACATGGAAGATAGCTCAAGGGAAGTTTTATGCAAATCACTCCCACAGATGCTGTGCTAGTAAGAAATCACTTAAGACTGGTGGTGAAGTGAGGTTGGCTCAACAAGAGAAACGTTGGGGAAAGAGCATACATTGTCAGCCAAAGCTGTAACTAGTGAAGATCATGGATGATTAATAAAGAATTCCCAATGTGATAACTTAGAAGTTGTGATGGTTAATACTGATTGGCAGCCACTGTGCGAAGCTGTGATGGCAAGTCTGAGTTTCAGTGAAGACCCTATGATCCTGATGATAACAGGACCTTGGGATGTTCACCAATGGGAGTTTCGTGCATAGAGTAGATCTGAACCGAGAGAGAAGCTCTGTTACAGGAAGAAAAGACAGACTGTAGGGAATATCCAAGCCCTTTGGAGTCCGGACAAAGCCATCATAATTCCCAGGTGCTAAGCACGGGAACTCTAAGAACTGGTATTTTCTCTGTTGTGTTTTGGTATGGATTTAGCCCCATATCTGCTTGCTAATCCATCCCTGCCTTTTAGAATGAGAAGGTTTACTTTGTATCATTATGTGTTGGAAGTACATGTCTTCCTTTTTAATGTAAGGGCTCACAATAAAGAGATTGTCTTAGAGGAGAACCTTCTCTTGCACATTCGATAGATGTTTAAACCATTAAAGACTATGAGGACTTCTCAAGTTGGACTTAATGCATTTTATATCACGAGATAGCCATGAGCCCATGAGGTCAAGAGGTAGAGAGATGGCTTAAAAGTATATGTGTTGGTGTCAGATTGACAAGAGACTAATGGTTAAGAATGGATAATAGGCTCTACGATCATCAAGGAAAGAAACCTGGGGGCATGTTTGTGAAGGAGTTCCTAGACTGAGTGCAGAGACTAAGGTGAAGAGACACACTTTAACTATGGACAACACCATTTCATGTCCTATGAAAGGACAAAGCACATCTTTCTTCTCTGTTTCCTCTCCCCCCCCCCCTCTCTCTCTCTGCTTCCTGACTACATGTGGCCATGGGCCCCCAGTCCCTATCATCATGACTTAACCACTGCAATGGACTGTACCCACAAACTGGCAGTCAAAATAATACCATAATACCTCTCTCTCTTCTTTAAGATGCTTTTGTTGGGTATTTTGTCACATCAACAGGAAGGTGATTAACACAGACATTATTTCCATATTTCCATATAATTTCCATATTATTTCCATATTTAATGGACTAAAGATTTTTGCCCTCCCCCAATTTTTTGCCATTAGGACTAAAATTCTAACCCAAATGTAATGGCTTTATGATGTCTTCTGAAGGTTAACAAGATCAGGAGTGAACCCCCTCCTGAACATCCTAGCTTCCCTCCTAGGAAGGCCCACCACACTCAACATAGTGGTACATCCAGATGACCCCAGTACTCAGTAGGCTAAGATAGGAAGATCACTAGTCAATGCTAGCCTAGAATATGTCAAGACACTGACTCAAAACTGCTAAACCAAATCAAAATTTAAAAGAATGTAGGACATGAGCCTGTATCCTCCCTGACAAGATTACTAAGTGCAATCCAGGAGGTAAGCCCTTACCAGTCACTATGTGAGATGTATGGTTGATTTTGGAATTCACAGTCATCTGAACTGTGAAAAATAAAGTTCTGCTGGCTAAGCCACCTGTCTGTTGTGGCAGCATGAACTGACTATGAGTTGCTACTACTAACTGTTGCAGTGGTTACCACTCTGAGTTGTCCTTCACCCTTTCCTCTAACTGTAAGGCATAAGCCCTTCACTTATATGAACAATCCTGAAGACAGATGGTGTCACCATTATGGGGTTATAGGAAAGTGCAATACTTAAACCTCTAGGGGAAGTTCCCACTTTCCTTATTTTTTTCCTAGTTTGTTACTAAAGTATAAATGAATTTTATTTATATTTTCATTCTCTCTCTTAGATAAATCTGTTACCAAATTAAGCACTCTCTAGATACTTACCTTTCAAGATCCTTGGATCACAGGAAGGTAGTAGCCACCATCAAACAACTGTTGATGGAGCTTCCAACTAGAACTCACGTTCTAATTCCGAAGCAACAAACACACATAGTAATTATTGCTGGCAAGGCAGGGGCATCTCTGTGTGCAGTAAGTGTATACATAGTGCCATCCCAGAGCCTTGCTTTAACACACAATATTATCTTCCTCAGATGGTGTGCATCTCTAGTTCTATAGAGTCTGCTCTGTGTCGACTAGCAGAGAATTAATAGCAGTAAATTTCCAACCTTCACTTGGGTAGTTACCCAAACTCTTCAACTATTTCAGGTAAATACAGTCTTGTTCCAGAAAGTTCCCTCATTCATTAAAAAAAAAAAAGGAAAGGAAAAAAAAAGAAAAATTCTCTTAATTAAAATATGCACAGAATCAAATGGAACATTTCAAATATACTCCAAGTTCATTATTATATTTATTTTTTCAATTGTTGATTCTGTGCTATTTTATTAAATAAGTGCAAGTTAATTCTTTTTAGCAGGAGCTATGGAGATTTGGCTGTGCTCATCATAGGATAGATACTTCCTTGTTGTTGTATAGAGCTTTACCTTTCAGGCTTATACCTTGTCCTAGATTTAAAAAAATAAAAAAATAAAAACCCACCTGATGTTAGTACAAATTCTAACACAAAATGACTTGGTAACTTGTCTGAGCAAGTGATGCCTCAAGATGCTGGGCACACAGAACTTACAAAGAACAGCCACCAGCTGCTTAGCATAATCATAAGGCACAAACTGATATTATTATGTCCATTTTAAAAATACCACTTACTGTTCTAATTAAGTCAACAGAACTTGGATACATGGAGTTATCAAACCTAATCAGAAACAGCATGCATGTGTTTATCAAATATACCAGAGCAATGAACAGTAAAAGCTCCTCACGTGAAACAGAAGAGGAAGAATGCCTAAAAATGTGGCCCATATCACACAACTACATGCCATTTGCCAAACCTCCCAGTGTGTATGTTACAAGGTCTCCAGTTGCTGGGTTTACGATTCTGTCCCTGGCTTTAGCTCAGCCCAATTTCATTGCTGTACACTGTTCAGTTTGAAACTGCAAGCCAGCCTGACCCCGCCCAGATAGCTCTGCCCTAGATAGATCTGATATTGGTTATGAAGTGACCAAACATTTGCATGAGCTCTCCACCCATGTTCTGGATAAAGTCTATCTCAATCCAGTGGGCATTCTTAATTAACCCTTTCTCAGCTTTCCTGATACCTGTGACTTATAATCTGATTGTTACAGAGGTTGGTATTTAGGGATGAAGTGGAATGTAAAACTGGAAGGTACCATAGTCAAGACTTTCAAGCAAAGCCAAGATACTCAGAGAAGTAAGTAAAGCCAATAAAACTGGAGTAGCCTTCAAATGTATCCTTAATTAATAGATTCCGACATTGTAGAAAGATACAAACATTCTAGCAAGGCTTGCTTATGATAGAAGAAAATCTAGTTGCAAAATTTTCAGTTGGCATTTCGCTAATAGACAAAACTATGGCCACTTTTAAGTTTCAAGTGCTCGATTCCTAATGTGATTTTAAGTCAAACTACGAATTTGAGACATCTTTAGACCAGTAGCAATAGAAGGGACAGCAGACCAGTTCTGTTTCTTCACTTTTCCACCTTGTATGCTTCCTCCATCCCAAAGGCAGTCTGAGTAAGGGGCAGGACAGTCCTTACCCGCATGGATCCGTGTTAGCCAGCTTTGCGTGAAGGAGACGCTAAGTGATTTGCAGGGCCAGGTACAAAATTAAAATGCCATACCCTTTGTTGAAGGAGAATTAGGACTTTTAAGATAGTTACAATAGTAACAAGAACCACTCGAACAAGCACAGGTTTTTGCAGGGCACATATCCATGAGCAAGTGCTTCAGGACATCTGCCCTGGGGTTCTTATGAGTGTTAGAACCAGCTCCTCCATTGCAATCCCTGTGACATGGGTGCCACATTGTTCCCAATCAACTCTTAGCTTCTCTTTGCCCAGCCTATTTGAATCTTCTCACTCTGCCAGAAGGCCCTATTCTGTTCCCTTCTCCCTCTCTTTTCTGCATTGAAACATGTAGTAAGCTTATTTGCAAATTCTCAAGTTGGAGTTAGATCGGAGCCCACAGAATCCTCTAATTTTGGGGACCATATCTTGGGCTTTTGACCCAATGCCATGGAAGCCCACTGGCATGATGAGCTCAACAACATCCTCCAGTTCCTTCCCACAGTTCCTTCCCACTGTGGGTGGTGGGCCCAACCTACCTTGCACATCTCCTTTATTTGTTATTTTTCCATTATTTTATATTTGTAAAAAAAATGAATGCATCTGAATTCTATTTTTCTTCATAATAGGGTTGTTTAAAAATAGTCCCTTTTATATCTTGAACTCTCTGTTGAAACTTCAAATTTTAATTCCTATTAAAAAGTAGATTGTCAATGTTTCTGTTTTGGGCCCTGCCTATCTCCTTCTGAGCTGATATTCTTCTGCAAATATGGAGAACATTCCTAAAGAATGCTGGGTTTTCTGCAAGAAGTGTGGCAAGTACCAGCCTGATGAAATGACATGGTGCACAAAGGGCAAGGACGCCCTGTTTGCCCAGGGAAGGCGTGCTTAGGTCAAGAAACACGGCGGCTTTGGTGGACACTCTAAGCCTATTTTCTGGAAGAAAAAGGCTATAACTACAAAGAGGATTATGCTGGGTATGTTGAGGTTTGTGTGTGTTAAGCCTAACTGAGACCCAAGAGAATTCCAGATATTAGGAGATGCAACCATTTTGAACTCAGCAGAGAGAGATAAGAAGCCAAAGGGCCAACAACTGATCTTGTGCTAAGCTGATTTCACTATGAAGACAAAATGAAGAGTTTTCATATCCACTTCAAAACAAAGTATATCCTGATGTGTAAATATTTTCTCTTATTTGGATATGTGCGCACATGAATAATATACAGAATATTAAATTATACAGAATAAAATATATTTAAGTTAGCAGGTGTTAAAGACACAAAATTAATTAATATGTTCTCTATGTTTATATTTTTGTTTGATAAATATGTGCCAATTTTTTTCTATTTTTGTACATTGTTATTTACATTAATGTTATTAAATATTTTAGAGAATCTTGCCCTGAATTGATTCCTCAGAATTTTTTCTTAAAAGGTTTAAAATCATCTGAGAATTTAGGAGGCAGAAGCAAGTGGAATTCTGCAGGTTGGAAACTAGCCTGCTCTACATAGTGAGTTACATAGTGAGTGGTCTACATAAAAATGTTAACATTGAACCCAATGGAATTTCAACTCTATAGATTACAAGATACAGATGCCACAAAATAAAGAGTAAAAATGTAAAGGTATGTTCTCAGAGAAAAGATTACTTAGACGAGGATTACACCAAACCATTAAAAACCCTTAGATTCAGGCATGCTGTGTGTTTGTGTGTGTGTGTGTGTATGCGTGTGTGTGTGATACAAAAAAGTTGTTAAGAGGCAAAATTTTAGACATAAAGATATGCATAAAATGGAGAAGACAAACTATATTGATAAAATCTAAATATGCTTCTGAAACCTTCAACTACATATAGTAATTGCTATAGTTTGGATTTTTTTTTTCTTTTTACATTGTTGGAGACTGAACCCAAGGCTTCATCCAAATGAGGCAAATTTCCTATCACTGAGCACCGAGTTTCAGTCCTATAACTTGACAATTATGGAATTATCAACTCAGCATAAGTTTAGAGGGGTTAAGGAGCTTTCCCAGTTCAGCAAGCAACACCTCAAGGACCCTCACCCACAGTCAGGGTATAGCCCAGCAGGTCTTCTTCCTGCTAGCCTCAGGAATGTTAGCAGAGAAGGAAAACTAACTTGTGGCCACCAGGGGCTCCAAGAGATGGTATATATTGTTTTATCCTTAATACTAACATTGAGAATGAGAGAAACAGAACAGTAGCTTGGAAGGATTCAGCTAGGAGAGAGATTGAAAATAAGGGAAAAATGGATAATTTCTTAGAATCATTCTTAAATAGTCACGGGAAGAACAAAAGAAAGGGATAAATACTAAAAGAAGGGTCGGTGGGGAGCTCTACAGCATGACAGCTAATATGGGAGCTAGGAGAGTGTGGGTGTGTGCTGTCCAGCATGTGCATGGCTCTGGGTTCCATCTCTAGCACGGGAAGAGAGAAGGGGAAAGGAAGAGACAGACAGACAGACAGAATATGAAGTGAAAATATGTAACTTTAATTTTTTCAAACCTTATTTTTAATGATGGTTCTTAAACATTTTATAACCTGTTTAATTTTTTCAAACCTTACTTTTAATGATGGTTCTTAAACACTTTAATCTCCCTGTTAGCCCACCACCCACCAGAGGTAGTGGGAAAGAAAGGATATGGGAAAGTGGACCTGTTTAGGAAGGTTCTTTGGAGCAACTCCCATCTGTGTTGTCTGGAAATCAACAGTTCAGTTTGCAGGTTAGCAGTGGCCGCTGGTTTCACTCACAAACACTTCACAGATACAGATACACCAGCAGTCCAGTTCAGTAGAGTCAGGATAGCAAACACGAATCAGCAGTGGTGATGCTGTCTAGCAGAGACAGCCAGGCCTCAGCCTCAGTGCAAATCAGCAGTCAGGACCCAGAGGGACGCCAGGAGAAGTTTGCTTAGCCTCTCAGGGAAGCAAAGACTCCAGACCAAACAGCATAGCAGCCAGCTCTAAAGCAAGCCTAACTCAGCCTCTGTCACTGTCTGTCGAGTTCTATTTATAGCCCTCCAAACATCACGTGCCTTTCATGTGTCTCGCCTCAGCACATGCATCTGGCACAGCTGACATCACTTTGCCAATCAGCCTGAGTTGGCAGAAGCATCATGAAACTGCAGCACACCACCACAAGTTTTTTTGGTGAATTTCTCTCTATGGGGTCACGACAAATGCAGCTCAACTATAAAATGTAAGGTGGACCAATATATGTGTTGTTAACAAAGAATCCTTATGTGTCCTTTCTAGTGCTTGCTTTAGCAGAACATACTTTCACCTGTGTCTGGTTCAGTGAAACATTCATGAGTAGGCCTTAGTCTTTCACACCTGGGTCCACTTTAATGAAATGTTCCTTCATGTATTTGCCCCAGCAAAACACCATCCAGCTGACTCTCCAAATAACCCTTAAGTTTCCACTTCAAAAATATTTGCATAGATACAAAGTATTCAGCAGTGGAAGAAAAGTTGGCATAATTGACATAAAACACTAGCCAGTGTGTCTGCTTGCTGACTTGACACACAAACATTACTTTTCAATTAGACTCTTTCCTTTCTGATTTATGCCCCCCCCCAAGATGGAATGTTAATATTGTGTGATATAGTTTTATGTCTACTTGACACAAACTAAAGTCATTTGAGAGGAGGGAACCTCAATTGAGAAAATGCCTCTGTAAAATTAGGCTGTGTGTAAACCAATAGGGCATTTTCTTATTTGGTGGTTGATGTGGAGGGTTTAGCCCATTGTGGGTGGTGCTTTCCCAGGGCTGGTGGTTCTGAATTCTGTAAGAAAGGTTGAGCAAGCCACTATGGCCTCTGTGTCAGCTTCTGCTTCCAGATTATGATCCTGTTTGAGTTCCTCTCCTGACTTCCTTCAGTGATGAATAGCAATGTGGAAGTTAAGTCAAATAAACCCTACCCTCCTTAACTAACTTTTGGCCATGGTGTTTTACCATTGCAATAGTAACCTAACTATAAGATAGCACACTAGTGGCTGCTGTGATCCATGCCCACATCTGCAACTCATTCCTCAGGTGAATAAATTAGACATTTTCTCAGTACTGGGAATGTTAACTTTGATAAGTATCCTGTCTTTTATTCCACTGAAAAAGTCCCTGTACTATATAGATTGTATCACCACAACATGGATACTACTATGGGTTGGGAGATATAAGTTCTCCCAGCTTTTTCATGATGCATCTACAGGCTCCTCACAAAACTCACCTGCCATGGTCCTTGGAGTACCAACAGGGTCTTTGTAATAGTGGCACCATCTACCCTATTTGCCCTCCTATATTTCCCCCAGCTACTTATCCCAAGAACACTCCCCAGAAAACTTCTCTGTTACAGACCTTTGTTATCCTCCTCTACCCAAAGAGGCCCAACCGTAGGGTGGCCTCGGTTCTCTGAGTCTCTAGTGGAGTGCTAGCCAGACCTTGTCAGGGCTGCACTTACATTACAGCTTTTACTGTTTCATCTTCAGCACCGCTGGTATTTCTCACTTGGGTTCCACATTCACAAGATGAGAACAAGGAACCCACTTTACTCATTGAAACCTTTGCTCCTGTACTTTTGGGAGGGGGAGAAAAACACTCTTGGGAATTTGGATAGCTCATGACAGGGAGAGATAGCAAGTGGAAGGTGTTGAGGGTGTGAAAATAGTCGTGCTGCAGCAGATATGACAGAGAACAGCATGAGTTCTGGTGTTAAAAAAATGCCCGCAGGCTCGGGACCTAGACATAGCAGTTCCTGTTTGAGGAATGAACCACAAATGGAATTCACCCAGGCTCCCAGGCTCACATTCAAATCATCGTTCCTTTATTCTCCATGGGTTTTTTTTTTTTTTTTTTGGCTTTATTCAAAAGATTCATAAAGATTCAAAAGTGTTGGCTTTGTTACAAAGAATAGCTAAACCAGCTTTTTGCTAATATCAGTTTTACCATTAACTTAATTACATTTTATTACTAAAAGATAGCTATGCTAAATGAATCCTCATATCAAAACATCTATTATGGATTTGCAGAAGTAACTGTAAGAATGACACTATTTGTTCTAATGCCTATTTTTAAATTACTTTAATTTGACTTCATTTTACCCCAAATTACCCTTTGAAATAATTTATAAGCTTAGTCTCAAATTCAAGATAACTATGAAAGTTTTCTATAGCAAGAAATTAGTTAAGATTTTGTTTGTTTTGAGAATAAACAGGAGGAAGTCAAATTTATACACTGAATCAGTCAGTTGCTTTAGACACTACCTTTTTTAGATGCCACATTTGATACAATTCTACTTTTGAGATTAATTTTTATTTGCTAAAAGTTACAGGTTTCAGGAAGCTAGAAAATATGCATTTAGCTTTTTCTTCTATATTTGGGTCAATGTTAAAACTTCTAAGGTGCCATGAAGTATCAATAAAATGAATTCATTCATTGTTGCTTGCCCTTGGTATTGCTAATCAATAATGCAATTACCTCCTTTTACTACAGCATACAGATTCCATTAAAAAAAATGTGAAGCTATGCAAAGGTGACTTTCCCTTTTATAATAATGTAGTGAGTTACAGGAAATGGAAGGACAGAGGGGCCTAGATCTTCATCCTACTACCATATTCTCTGTCACATCCAAGATGAAGGTTTAGGCGGTAAGAGGCGCCCCTGTCTCAGAGGTGATGATGGGTTTGTGCTGAGCTATTGACACTCAAACCTGGGCCTCTTGTGATCAATGACACTCAATTTGAAGACTACTGACTGGGGTTAATGGTGCAATCTGTGGCGTTGGAACAGCGTTCTTCTCAATGTGAAACTAATTGGCCCATATGGGGATTAAACTGGTAACAGAGTCCTCATTTGTCAACCCCTCGATTCAGCAGTTGACTCCAGTTGTGTTTGAGAACTGTCCTGAATTCAATCAATGTCTTTCTAAAAATCACAATATCATAACTTTAGAAACAGGAATAGGTGACTTTTAAAATTTACAAGTGATTTATCAACCCAAATCACTTCAAGAAAATCATAATACATTAAATAATAAATGTTCTAGAATGTGCCAATTATTTTTAAATTAAATATCCTTATGCCGTGGGCAACAACAGGAGATAAGTCAGCACCCCACTAAGTTGTTCTTTTCACTACAAATTTCATAGCTACTCTCCAAAATTGTGAAGATGGGCCTTTAGATCCTACACAGAGGGTGGCCACCCCAACTACCCAGCTTTCCCTATAAAGCATCAGAGTTAAATCTGACACCACAGTGCCTTACCTTTATGTCATCTTCAGTTCTATATTAACCAGAAGAGCTTCTTTAATTTTTACCCCAAAGCATTTTTTAAAACCCATTTACTAATTACATGATTAGTAGCTTGATTTTTGGGAAAACAAAACTACTATATTTTATAGCCACAGAACTAAAGCCCTTTCTTTAGTTCTGACTCAAGGAATGTATCTCAATAAAACACAACAAATTCAAAGGTTTTTCTATTCTCTCTCCATTTTCTTCATGATTAACACAATAACTTCCTCAAATTCAACTGATTCTTAATATATAAATCATGCCTGTGGAAACAAATTCCAAACTGTCGATGACATGTGCTACAACAGCTACTGCAGTATAGTGGAGATGAAAAGGTTAAATAACAAACCTACTAGAGGTAAATAATAAGAACAACGTTGGGATCTAGAAGAAAGAGGATTCTGTCTAACCCTCCAATTAGAAACCATATTTTCCTGTCACAGAAATGTTCAAAATACGTGACTTTGAGAAATTATTGATGCGTATGGCAATTCTTGCAAGCAAGGATAATGGCCAACTATAAGAAGGCAATTGAAGGCTGGAGATGTAATTCCATGGTAGGGCACATACTGAACAGATACAGGGTTCTAGGTTTTGAACCTCAACATATTCGTGCATGAACACAAAGTTAATTTTAAAATATAATAGACTGTCACACAGGTTGTGCTAAATTTGTGTCTTTTTTGGAATTAGAACTTTGACATATATCTAATGCATATACTTATCTAAGGCAAAAACTTTCAATTAAAAATTTACAAAGACAACTGTCACAGTATGGATGCCAGATGTCCTTTGCTGAGATAAGTGCTAAAGGCTCAGTTTCCAGGAGGATACTATTGGGAGGTGTGGAGCCATTACAGAGAGGGGAGGGACAGCATCAGGAGCAGAAAAAGACAAAAAGGGTATTCTAAAATCAAAGGACAAAAAGAAGGGTGTAAGTACTAACAACAACAACATAAAAGGGTTGAGGTAGTCACATTCATATGCATGCATAATATCAATATGCAAGTATATATACAAACGGGTCCATCCTTTTATGTATGTAGTTCTGTAACATTTGCATATTTCTCCCCTTTTGACATCCAGAGTACAATACAATACTCGTGTGCTTGTGGTAATGCTAGTGTAAACATACCAACTGAACTCCCAATTGTGTGGAAACAAAACACGTAAGCTTGGGTACAACCCATTAGTACAGCACTTATTTAGAATGCGTGAAGTCTTGGATCCTGCCTGTATGTATATAAAAGCACAGCACCAACTATGGCTGATTCTATTGTGTTTCATTCTATTGTGTGTTTATAGTATATAGTTTATTATCATGCATGAGCATGGTCTTCAAATATTTGCTGTAATACAACATGCTGTGTTCTCTAAGTAAGAAGTAAAGAGTGGATTTCTGCGTAGTTTGTGCTCAGCTTCTCTCCTGACCTCATGATTTTCTCTTGTGCTTGATTTTATCTCAGGTAGGAATAGAGACAGCAAGCTGAGCACATCACACATATGTGTTCACTGCTCTCTTCTGCACAGCGGTGTCTTGTTCTTACACTTTGCTGTAGACTCATATTTTATATGAATTTTTAAAACATGAAGTCTTGCCATTTCTATCTTGTAACTAAGCATATAGTTTATTTACACTTGCTATAACCATTGCACAATTTGGTGATTACCTTCTTGATGGCTTCCATTTGTCCTACCTGTCCTGGGATTCTTTTCCTCTTTTTTGAAAGACACTGCCCTGGTTTGTTGTTTTGAAGACATGACCTTCCTGTGTAGCCTGGGCTTGCCTCACAGTTCCCATTTGAAATAGCCTAGTTTATTAATTACTTCTCATCACTGTGGCAGATGTAAAGGAGAGAGAGAGATGTTTGCTCATAACTTCAGAAGATTCAGGGAAGGTATGGTAGAGCAGCAGAGTTCATTAAATGGTGGACTAGGAAGAGAACAAGACAAAAAAACAAAACACATACAAAATAAACCACCCAGGGATAACATGCCTATAAGGACACTAACTTCCTCCAGTTGTATCCTACCTTTCAAGGTTCTGCAACCTCCAAAAGAAAAAATAATGTGTCACTAACCAATGACAAGTATGCAGACTATGAGCCGTGGATTCATACTCTGTCTTACTCAGGCTGATCTTGAAGATACCATTGTCCGACCTTTGCCCCCAGAGCTCGGGAATAAAGGCACGCATTATGTGCCTTGATGTGTAGGACATTATTACTGCTGGTCATCTCTGATCATCTTTCCTTTAACAAGCTTAAACTATGTTGAGAAAGAGTGGTCTCTCTCTTTCTTTATATACACATACATACACACACACACATATTACATCGACACACTAATATGTAAGAAAACACAACAATTTGAATTACTAGGAACATAACATTAAACATAAAGGACATATACAATACAAACCTTGGGTGTTTATTATTAGAGTCAATCGAAATAAAAGCTGTTTGGTGCTATAAGACGTTCTGCATAGTTATTCCCCGTCTCTGGGCTTCTGTGATATGGACTGACTGCAAACACTTTCGGACATGCGTTAGTCTGTGGATTTCAATTGGAGTAGCTCAGCTCAACACTTTCCCTTAGTGAGGAACTGTCCGCTAGCTATGTATTGCCTCGATTTTTATGAATTTGGAATTACCTTTTTAAACTCTTTAATCTAAAAAAAATGTTTATTGATAATGTATGAGAAGGAAATCAAGAGAGGAAGGAAAGGGATGAAAAGAGGAGGAGAGGAATTGGAAGACAAGCCAAGAGGGGAGCAGAGGGGAGGAGAGAGAGAGCAAAGCACCAAAGGTGGAGGCATGGATATGGAACTAAGGAAACTAGCCTTATAGTTTCCGTCTGTAGTAGTCCCCCCGCCCCCAAGGCTTGGTCTTCAGACTGTGGTGTTATGTGGCAATGATGTATACTCTCAGAGGTGGGCCCAGAGAAAGGACATTAGGACACTGGAGTGTGTGTTTGCAGGGGATATTAGAGCATCAACCCCATCCCAGCGTCTTTCTTTCTTCTGCTTCATGTCAAGCACAGGTGAGAGAGTTTCCCTCCCATTCTTACTGTGATGACACACTATGCTGCTACACAGGCTCCAAGCAAGAAGGCCCAAGACCACACCTGAGGCTGAGTTAAAGCAAACCGTTCCACTTGTAGCCTGACAGAAGCATGATTAGTGTGAGTCCTCTGTGAGTTATGAAAAAGCAGAACTATTCATGTAATTATCACCTAGGCCAAAACATAAAGCAGGGCGAGCCCACACACTCACACATGCCCTACCCATATTTCTCGTCCTAACAGTAACCACAGTCATAACTACTAACATCAGAGGCTGGTTCTACCCACTTAAAATCAAAACTCATACATCTGGAAACATGCTGTATATGTTTTAAAAGTCTAGCTTCTTTTCTCAATATTCTATGTATCTGTCTGTGGCAAAATACCTTAGATAATACATGTTTAAGGAATGTACATCTCATGACGGCTCATGGTTTTGTAGATTTTAGTCTCTGGTGAGTTGGACCAGTGACAGACTCTGTGGTTATACTCACTTCATGGTGTTCTGGAAGCAAAACAGAAATGGTGACAGACTCCTAACCTTCAAAAGATTCCACGTCTATGCCAATAGCAGGACAGGCTGGAAACCAGGCCTTTGATACAATCATGCAGGCCTTGGGGGAACATTCAAGATACAAATGCATTGCTATATATATCCCAGGTATGGCTATGTCACATTTAAAAAGGGAAAAGGTGCTTGCCACCAAAAGGTGCTTGCCAATGTCCTGAGCTCAGCTTCCAGACTCCACATGGTAGAAGAAGAGAATCAATTCTACAAACTGTCCTCTGACCTTCATCGATGTGGCATAGAACATCACACTCACACACACACACACATACACACACAAAGATAGATAGATGATAGGTAGACAGATAGACAGACAGACAGACAGATAGATGTTAAAGCCAAAAAGAAAGAAAACCTATTCCATTTGGATGACTATTTAAGTTGCTGTCATTGTGGAGTAGTTATAAGGTAGTATAAAGACAAGTATGTCTATGAGCATACTTGTGTTGGTACTGAGACCTACAAGGCCTGTGACATCATATAGGTGACAATTAGAACTATAGGCCTGTTGCCAAGGCAATAGCTGCCATATACCCAGAATTCAATGGCCCACCTTTACCTGTAATTTATATTATCACCTGTATATAACGCTCCCCATATATAACTGGGCAGTGTTTCTCTCCCCCCTCCTCTTTCTTTTCCTTCCTTCTTCCCGCCCACTATCCCTTTCCCCATCTTAAATAAAGTCCCACGTGGAACTGTTTGGCCTGGTGTATCTCATTGCGGCCCGCATCTCCACCGCATCCCCTTGGCCCACGTGGCCCACGCAGCCTGCGCGGCAGGCAGACAGGTGACCTGTGCTGTGGAGTAGGCAGACAGACCTGCGTAGAAAAACCAACAACTTGACTGTCACTTAACACACAAATATATGCATTCCTCTGGGATAAATACCTAAATTAGAAATGGCAGCTCCATGTAGACATATATATGCTTGACTTTGGTCACATTTCCTCATGTGGAAACCTACCTTTACTACAAACTACAACTTATGCTATTGCTTTGTATTTCATAGCAGGAGACTGTGTAATTTTCAAGGTTAATTAATAATTCTTACAAATATATTCAGAAGTTCATGATGAAATTTGCTAAATTCCATTTTGAGTACAGTAGTTCTGCAGCACATATGTATATACATATTTATGAGTATAACAATTTACAGATAAATTGTTATATTTGTCTTATTAGTGAATTTTATTTTATATTATTTTGCCATATGATAACTATCTCCTTCCAGTTCCTCCGTTCCACTGGTATAGAATGGAGAGGTAGTACTTTTTCTGAAGGGAAATTATTAATTAATTACATAATATTTAATGATTCTTTGCTCTTGACTCATCTCACAGAGGCTAGAATATTGGCCGACATGATAAGAACGTATGATATTAAAGAGTAAAAGACTCCTTCACAATAGCCAAAATGTGGAACAGCATAAATATCCATCAGCTAATGAGTGACAATGTGACATACATACATAATAGAATATTATGGCATCACTAAGTACTGCCAAGCAGAATGCAAGTACTGCACAACCTCACTCATATGTGGAACCTTAAAAAGCTCATCTTGTAGAAACTGAGGATAGAATGGGGGTTACCAGAAGAGAGAGTGTAGACTTGCTGCCTGAGCTGTCAAAATGGCCACACCTCTCAAAACCACTGCATTTTCCACCTCAGCCTAAAGCTGTCACAGGAGTTGTCCACATTGGTGGCATCTCCTTTCCCACCTCAGCTTAAGGTGTTGGTAAAATATCCCAGCAGGAGCTACCCACAGAAGTGCCTCTCCAAGCTCCCCTAACAGCTCAGCAGCAATGGTGCCTCAGCTGGGAAGATCTTCCCATCCCAACCCCTGATACAGGTACAAAAAGCCACCAATCCCTGAGCAGGAAAACCCAACAATCCCTGAGCTTCTCACAAGGCCTGACAATCCCAGAACAGGAAAATCCATGAATCCCTGAGCTCCCCAAGCTCATGACTTGAAATCCCACCAATCCTCACTTTGGGAAATCTGTCCTGAAAATCTCCACCCACTAAGAAATCCTACATAAGCCCTGCTCTTGGTTCAATTCCCTGCTGTCCACTCCACTGCAGGGGAGCAGAGGCGGGCGGCCACACTGGATTTGTCCTTCTATATCCTGAACCCTCCAATAAATATCTTTCATGAGATTTTCTGCCTGGTGTGACTCTATCATTGGAAGAAGCCAAGAAGCAATGAAAAGAAGAAGGAAAAAAATGGCAGGGCTGAGGCTCCTGAGCTCCTCAGCTGGGGATACCCTCCCCTGGGAGCTACAATGCCAAAGCTGAGGAGGCTTTCTCTCAGAGATGTGTGGTGCCTGGGCTTCCAAGTCCCAGGATACCCTCTCATCTGAGTAGGGAAACAGAGAAAGATCAGAAGTTTCAGGCAGACGGAAGTAAAGAGTCCAGATGTATTGCCCTGTAGTTGGATTATATGTAACAATAATTCACTGTACCTTTTCCCAGGGGCTCAGTTGATCTGAGCTTCTTTTAGGCAGTGCATTCAGTCTTTGTTTCTTCAAGGGGATTTATTTTGTTTGTGCTTCTTTCAAGTAGTGGGACTAGCTTCAGGGTGGCTTTCAGCATTCTTTTTACTGTTTTTATATTCTTGAGGAAAGACAGGCCTTGTCAATATGCTCAGTTTCAGGGACTTCCGGAAGCTATTTTGAGTTGTCTGCTTCCTCACTTTAATGAGATTCCCTGCAGGATGGAGTATTTCATCTCCCCTTTAGAATGTTGTTTTGTTTTGTTTTGATTTTTTTTTTTTTTTGGTTTTTAAAATCTCCCCTATAACCATTCTATCTTAAAATATCCTTTTATTTCACTTCCCGTTTCACATCCTGTGTCTTAAGAAATTACATTCCAAAATGGAACGCTTTTAAACTCAAAGGAAACCACTATATAATGTTGAATAACAGAAAACAGGAAATGAGGCAGATGTCTTCTGAGGTCACTTACTCATGAACCTCATCAGAGTATTTCTATACAGAGAGAGAGAGAGAGAGAGAGAGAGAGAGAGAGAGAGAGAGAGAAAGCACTTGGGCATCTCCTAGACAAGTCTGTAAATAAATATATAATAAAGCAGAGTTAATGAAAAATTTTTAATAATTGGGACTTGTGACTAATCTCAGCTTTCCTGTGTGAAGTTTTGGGGAAATATGTAGTAATACTTTTTTATCATCCATAAAAATCAAGAAAATACTATTATTTATATAATTTTGAGGATTCATCTTATGTGTCAACCTGACTGGCCTGAGAAATGCCCGGATAGCAGGTAAACCATGATGTCTAAGAATATCTGTGGGGAATATCACCAGGGCTTATTCAGTACAATGACTAAAGATGGCGATTCCCACCTCCACGAATGATTGTCATCCAGCCCCATGAAGTCCTGGTAGAATCTAAAAGGTGGAGAAAATTGACACACTTGCCCATAGAGTGCACATTGATGGTCAGAAGACATCCTTTCCTTCCATTATGTGGGGTCTGGGGCTTGGGCTTGGGCTCAGTCATCCATTTTGGTATCAAGTGCCTTAATCTACTGAAATAGTTTGCCAGACCAACTTATTCTGCAATTAGTTTTTCTATATAGTGCAAGGGCAAGGATTGATTGAATTTAGTTTTGTCACAAATGGATATCTAGTTATTCCAGCATCCTTAAATCTCTGTCAAACACACACACACACAGGGATCTATTTCTGGAGTCTCTAATTTCATTAATTCAGATGTCCATCCATATTTATGTGCATATCACACTGTGTTAATTATGGTAATTTTATAATAAGTCTCAAAATCAAGTAGTTGTAAATTTTCAAACATTGCCACTCTTTAAAATTATTCTGACTATTCTGGATTATTTTCATTTCCATAAAGATTTTAGAATCATCTTGTCAGTTTACACACAAACACACATGCATGAATGAACACACCCCACTGGTATTTTTATCAGTAGTGCACAGAATCTCAAAATCAATTAGCAGAGAAAAAACATCTTTAAAATATTAACATTTCCAATTCATGATCGTGACATATGCTTGTACTTTTTAAAAGTATGAAGCACATGTGTTCCAAATTTTATCTCTAATATAACAGTGATAGGGACATGGCTCAGTGGCAGAGCACTTGTCTAACATGCATGAGGACCTAGGTTCAATCTCCAGCACATAGAATTGAGTTCCTGATAAAAGAAGTTTAGCTCCTCTCTCTCTCTGTACCCTCTGCTTTATGCATCATCCATCCTTACCTTTTAGCTTCCCAGTATATGAAGATGTTGTCAAGGTCCTTCCTAAATACAGGTCTCTTTTCAAATATTTTCCCCTAAAAGTAGGTCTGTTTTTGAATAATTCTTAATTTTTGATATTCAGATCTTATATATTTGTTAATTTTATTCTTAATTTATTTTAAGCTATCTTAAATAGAACTTGTTTATAAATCTGACTTTCTAATTATTTGTTGCTGGCACATAGAAATGAAACTAGCATTTATGCATTGATCCTATATAATAAGATATTGCTGTCTGAACTCATGAATTTTATACAAGTTTTACATAAACTTGTGGTGATGGTTAATCCTGACTTGCCAACTTGATTGAATCTGAGATGAATCAAGAGACTTGCCTCTATGTTGGTGTGTGGAGTTATTTGCTTGGATTAGCTGAGGCTGGGGAAGACCCTTGTCCAGAGGAGACCGTACCTTCTAGCGGCAGTTCAGATTAAAAGAGGTCTGGCGTCTGGAGGGAAAGCAATGCTGCTTTTGCCTGCCTGCCTTCACTCCCTGATGGTGAGTGAACCCATTCTATTGCTGCTGCTACCGCTGCTATCCTTTGCTGGCATTGGAACCCAGCTTCTTCAGCTTTTCAACACAGACTGGAGACCAAACAGAACCCTCTGGCATTACAGCTCTGTGTAAGCCTAGAGCATGCACCCTTACAGGCGTTACCATGTTATATAGACCTGATGTATTTGGAGTCCTTAGCTCTTAGCAGCAGCTGAAATCACAGCTTTTAGGCCAGTAGTTCTCTAATGCCATGACCCTTTATACAGTTCCTCATGTATGGTGACCTCCAACCATAAAATTGTTTTTGTTGCTACTTCATAACTGGGATTTTGCTACTGCTATAATTTGTAATGTAAATGTCAGTGCTTTACAGAGGTCTTAGGTGACCTCTGTGACAGGACCATTCAACCCCAAAAGGTCTCAGCCCACAGGTTGAGAACTGCTAGCCTAGGCAACTGCAAGTGTTGAAATTCCTCGGTCCTTGGCTGTAGCTAAAGGCCAGACCTGGCTTGCCCCTAAGGAACTGCTAGCTGTATGAAACTCTTCCAGTGACCAGTATCTGCAGTATCTCTTTAGCTCTTTGCAACCTTCTAGACATCTCTTCAACAAGAGATTAAAGAACTTATTAACAGCGATAGCAATTTTATCAGATTTAAATGATGCTCAGAACCCCCAAGATAGTAAAAACAATCTCCACTAAGACTACTGTATCTTCAATATAATGGCATAAGATAGGGTATCACCAAAGAGAAGGGGGGAAGCAGGATAGCATAAGCCAGAAGTGAATGTGAAAACTAATTACAAGGTTGGTAAACAAGCCGGATACAATGTGCAAGAGAAGCTGGAGGGAAGGAGAGAAATGAGTTAATCACATTCATCATTTCCGGGTAGAACGTTGGGTATTCATAAGCTCTTGTTAGACTTGTACAAAACCCAGTCTTCATGTGGAATAATCCTAATTATTCCAGCCTCCGAGTGTGGAGACTGAAGTTCAGTTTGTTGAAGGTAATATCACCAATACACAAATACTCTTTTTCTGAATGAGTGGCTTTTCAACTTGCTTCATTTTTAAAACAAAGCACAAAACAGAGCACCTGAAAGCCAGGGACCTGCAAGGTTATTCTTGGTTGTTCCTTTGACTACACCTAGGATTAACTAAAACCCAACAATGGGAAGATCCACTTCTAATCCAGAACTCCAAGGGGAAAAGGCACACCTTTAATCTAGGCCACACCTTTCTTCTGCTGGAAGCCCATGAAAGGGCAGGTAAGAAGGAAGTCTTTGCTCTCTGCCTGCTGCTTGTACCTTGCTAGCAAAGCCATTCTTTCTCTAGCATTAGAGCCTACATCTTCAGGATTCTAGTGTACACTGGAGGCCAGATGAGAAACCCAGGCTTGCCTGTGGAGTAAACAATTACTGGATTCTTGGACCTTCTGTACATACACACAGCCATTGCTGGATTAGGTGGAGCCTGCAAGTCATTCTAATAAATCATGTGTGTGTGTTTCTATGTCTGTAAGTATATATTCATTCTATATGTGAATATATTTCATTCTATGTATACATACATATATACAATACATCATATATATATATATATATATATATATATATATATATATATACACACACATACATATACATTCATTCATTCTATAAGTTGTTACTCAAGGGAACACTTACTAATACATACAGCAGTCTTACCAGGAAAAAAAATCTATCCTTACTCACACAGACATACACATTTATTTTGTTTGTAATTTTCAGCTTCCTGAAAAAAAGGCTTATGTCTTTTGCTAAGGTTGGAAATTTCCCGCTTTTTGCTCCTCCCCATTTGGGGGACTGCATCACTTCCTGCAGTACCAGCTGCATCCCTAAGGCATGATGATGACACAGGAGTAGTTGAGTTTTCAATATGGAGCACCTGTTCACCAAACCTGCTTCATATTCAGCAAAAGGACATTGTTACCATTGGTGCATCTTTCTTTGATCTCAACTACATGGTTTCCATGTCCCTGTAGGATTCCATACCACAGTCAGGATGAAGAAAAAGGAAGATTGCAAATAAGGAAAGGCCATCTCCCTCTTCCAGGACTGAGAGTCCGTATCTGAGTCGGGGTGACTACTGCTGTGATTAAAACACCATGACCAAAAGCAAGTTGGAGAAGGAAAGGATTTGGTTTACACCTCCACATCACAGTTCATCATCACAGGAAGTCAGGACAGGAACTCAGAGCAGGGACCTAGAGGCAGGAACTGATGCAAAGGGAATGGAGGGGTGTTGGGAATGGAGGGTTCAATAAGAAAGCAGGCTGGATTGCTTAGCCTGCTTTCTTATTGAACCCAGGACGACCAGCCCAGGGGTGGCCTCACCAACAGTAGACTGAGCTCTCCCTCACTAGTTAAGAATATGCCCTACAAACTTGTCTGCAGGCAGATCTTATGAAGGCATTTTTTTCAACTGAGGTTCCCTCCTCTCAAATGACTATGGCTGTGTCAGGCTGACATAAAACTAACCAGCACAGTCATCAGATGGAAGAATCATAAGGCCAAGTACATTTATTGTGAAGACTGCTAGTATCCTTAGAGATATATTCTCCACCTGAAGGGTGGAGCTTAAGGTTCATTGTCTCTGCCCTTTCTGAAAATGCCTTCATATTTGTGAGGGGATGAATCCCCAGGAGGGCAAGCTTCCTCAGCTTTATGAATGATGCCCCCTGTACCACCAATTGTTTCTCCCGCTAGGCAAAATCATCCAATGACAACTTTGATGTTATTGAGGGACTCATGACTACAATCTATGACATCATCAACACTCAGAAGGCTGTGAACAACACCCCCCCCCCAACACACACACACAGAAACACATGCTGGGAAACTGTAGTGTTATAGCCATGGGGCCCAGAACATCCTTTCTGTGTCTACTGGGCTTCCCAGGTTATCTGGGAGTTGAATGGCAAGCAGGGTAGTGTGGTTTTGTCCATGTGCCTAACCCCAACATGTCAGTCACTGATTTCATTATCTGCCTGGAAAAGCTGCCAAATGACATCAAGAAAACTATAAAGTGGGAATTGGAGGGGCATCCATGGGCTACACCAAGAACAGACATGTTTCCGTCCTTCCCACCTTGGTTGCTGGGCGTGGTATTATCCTCAACAACCACTTTTTCAAACCCATTGTCTGACAACAGAAATGGGTGCAAACATCAGGGTGATAGACTTCAGGGTCCATGTGGCCTCTAAGGAATGACAACTCTGGTCCATCGACCCCAGCAAGAACACAAGAGAAAGAGGCCTTTCAGCGACAGCAGAGACCCTGCCTCAGCTCAGTGTCCATCACAGTCCAGAAGACTGTGCCTAAGGAGCCATACTTTGTCATGTGCCGCCAATATAGTCCTTGTACCCCACTCTCTGCCTCCCAACCTTTTTTTTTCCTGCATGTACTAGATAAGTCTGAGAGGAGTAAACCCAAGTAAGCAAATGCCTCTCTAAGTAGGCTTCAGGTAACCTTGTAGGGCATTTTCTTAATTAGTGATTGATGAGGAGGGCCAGCCCATTTTGGGTGGTACCAGCCTGCATATGAGGTATTATCAGAATATATGATATCCCTGAGAAGCTGTCGGACTGGGAGAGGAGGCCCTGGGCAGCTAACTGTTTATGACCTCAAGGTGTCCAGATTAGGTCAGTTAACAGCCAGTAAGAGAATGGGAACTTCAGTCTTTTAGCTGCAAGGAAATGAATTCTACCAACTGCCACGTGGGGTTGAAAGGCAAGTTGCGGAAAGAAATACGTCACTGCTGGCACCTTGATTTCAGGTTTGCAAGATCTTTATGTGAGGACTCAGCTGGCTATACCTGGACTACTGACCTCCTGGGGTTTTAATCTGCTACTTGTGATCAGAAGCTTGTGTGCTTCTTGCCATCTGAAGCAAGTGGGCTTATTGGAGAGCTTCTCCTGCCAAAAGTTGGAGGAAACAAAAAAGGGTGACACAATTTATCAGAGAAGATGGTAACAGATGGATTGTAGGCTTTTTAAAAACATGAATACTGGAGTCTCTAAGGTGAATGAAGCTCTTATGACTAAACAGAGAAGACAGGTCTTATAAAATATACAGAAGGAAAAAAAAACGAAGTTGAACTTTTGTGAAAAAGATTAAAAAATATAAAAAGTTAAAAGGCACAAATCTATGATTAGCTCAGAGCACATCTGTGCCAAGAACTTAATCAGAGAATAAAATGGAACAATTTTAATAAGGAGGGTAGCAATGAAATGTCTCAGATTACAAAACATGAGAGAGAGGGCAGCATCTTTGCAGTGCCAATAACGTGAATCCTGGCATGGGTGCTGAAATATCACCAACCCCCCTCCCCAGTTTCCATCCCAGAAACACAAACCTGTCCGTCACTTCCTGCCCATTTCAAAGTTCCAAAAGAAGTTGGGGCCAAGATACAGCATGAGCCTCCTGCTAGCCAAACACCGTATTATTTTCTCCTCAATTAAATGTTCTTGGTGAGCTACAAATGCTTCTTTTGTCACTAACCACTCCAGGTGGGCCTTGTTAGCTCCCAGTTTACTGCCAGATTGCTAGGCCCACTGCTCAGCTGAGCTCTGTCACTTCCTCCCCTCCCTCCACTTGCTGCTTCTACCCCTGAATCACAACTACTCAACACTCCCACTCTTCCTTCAGACTTCTGCCTCCTCAAGTGCCTCTCCACATGGCTTCACATGAGGGAAACGAAACTCCCTGCCCATCTGACATCTCCTCCTTGCCTATATCGTCCTTCCCAAAAGCTTGAATCTTTGGGGAAAGAGATTTTGAAACTGTTTTGATGAGAAACTGAAGGACCACAGAAATTGGATCTAATCGAAATCATCTCGCTTTGATATCAAGAGATCTATGATACTCTCATTAAGCATCTGTCTTCCCTCCTTTATGTCTCTGGGTCTTGATGCCTAAGAAACTATGAACTGCAAGTACAAGAGGCAAAGAGGAAGAAGAAACCCTGAGTATTCAAGTCAGCACCTTGAGAGGGTGGGGAAACTACCATTCCCTCACCAAAGAAGACTGTCATCATGGGGAACTCACTTATACAAAAGAGCTTCTAGAGGGAGGGAAGGAAACTCAGCGGTGCAAGAGAAAGAAACCTATATGGTGAGCAGAGTCCTCCTCATCCAGGGCATATGTCTTAGGCTTTCCCATCTTTGACAAGATCATCACCAGAAACTTTGGAAGTTCCTATAATTGTTTAGATAAACATATTATATTATCTTGTTACAAGCAAAGCCCCATCTTACTCATAATGTATAAATGGAAGGCCATCAGATGTTCTGGGGGACACACACACACACACACACACACACACACACATGTAGCTAATATCTTGATCATTTTGGTGAATTTACAATGCTAAGCAAAGACAGGGCAACAACTCCATAATGACTTTGTGCCTGTTAAAGAATAGTAGAATCAATTGAACTATAGTAGAATAAACATGAAAAGAAATCAAGTGTCAAGGCAAGCATAGTCCCTTTATAATTAGTCTATTCGTAATCCTTATTTCTCCCTTCCCCAATTTTCCTTTATAATTCAGCAGCAAACATTAGAAAAAGGGAGATAGAATCCATCTGTGATAACTAATCTTGAATGTCAAGTGGTCAGGATCTGGGTGGGTCTATGAGGACATTTCTAGGAAGGGTTAACTAAGGGTGGGGGAAGACCCTCCCTTAGAGGTAGTGGTACTTTCATAAATGACCCAAATGTAGAAATGTCAAAAAAAAAAAAAAAAAAAAAAAAAAAAAAAAAAACACACTGTTGAGTGCCTTCTTGCCTTTACTTTTGGCTGCATGAACGCAGCTTCATAGACTAGACAGCTGCCAGGTTCTCAGTCTCTCCAGCGTGCCATTGCTGGACACACCCGTCCCTATCTGTAAGATAATCTATCTAATTTAAAACACACACATACACACACACAAACACACACACACCGACACCAGTTGTGTTCCCCTAGAGACCCCTGTCTAATGCCCCATCTGAATCTCTTTTGGAGTCAAAGCACTTTTGTGAAACGCTGAGATGTTCTGCCGACATAACATTAAAAGATTTCTCAAGCACCCTCCTTAAAAGGTGACTTTACTATTCTTTCTGATTCCACTGTGGCCATCTATGTAGGCTTCTACATAGCTATCTAACTTTGCTATTCAGTTCCCTGTGGACTTGTTCATAGCACTTGTTCGAGCTTTTGACTGCTATATAATCTTGCTATGAACATGAGTTTCTAAAGAAGTTTAGTGTCTCTCTCTTCATTCTTCTGTTTGTCTTTGAGGAATTGCAACTACACTGTTAACTTTCAAATGATACTCGTGATAATTTTCTGTTTGCTTTTAAAGTTAAAAGGAGTTCTTCATGGGCCTTGCTTCCTCTCTTGATCATAAGCCATAGCCCTTTAAAATTAGAATCTTGGAGTTGGCAAGATGGCTCAGTAGGTAAAGGCCCCTGACTCAAAGCCTGATGGCTTGACTTTGATGCCTGGGACCTACTTAGTGGAAGAGAATTGACCCTTGCAGGGTGTCCTCAGACTTCCACAGGAGTACCATGGCATGCTCAAACCACCACAGGTATACACACACAATGAATAAATTAAAATGTTTAAAAAACAACTTTTTAAATCAGTACATTATACTTTTGGAAATCCATTAGTGTGACACTCCCATATTACATCTATTAACAAGGCCACATCTGAATGCATTTCCTAGGAGGTAGAATCTGTGTTTTTGTTTTTTATTAGACTCTTCAGTATCCTGCAGTAGTTGTATATGAACCATCTCATATTAATTCATCAGTATGGAATAGCTATTAGTAGGTAATACACACATACAGATTATATGACATTCTCGAGACTCATTTCAATATTTACTCTGACCTTAAGAAGGTTTGTTGAGTTGATAAGTCAATTGATAATTTGAGATTGTTAGTTGTGGGAGATATTAAAAAGAACTGGCATGCACTGGCAGGCAATGGCCGACCTGTTTTATCTCGTGGAGACTCTGACTCAGTGCTCCAAAATCTCTCCACCCAGCTCACTGGGTTCCCGCTGGCAAGTTGCTATCACACCAGCACCATGCTTCAAATCCCCCACAGCCTTTGTGGTGCACATCTGGCAAACCCATGCTTTGCTGCAATGCCTTTCTCTCTTGAACCCAGACAAGCCACTGCATGAAGAAAGACACGAGACAAACTTAGCTCCAAAACAGTATTAACTCAATTGCAGGGCACGACAACTAAAATCCTAATCGAGTAAGCCTTATTGAATCTAAGTCCTCCAATGGAGAATCCTGATGGATCTGCCATTGAAACCTGGAGACACTCATAGCTCCATCTTATCCTCATGATATCCCTGCCCAAAAAAGACCTAACTCTCTCCTCCTTCTTCTCTTCCTCAATCCAACCTGGAAGTCCCGCCTACTCACCTGTGATTGGCTCCTTTATTCACTAGGGGATTGGTTCACAAGAACAGCACCAAGCCACAACAATTGTTCATCTATTTGTTGCCCTCTCAAAGAAGACTATTTCCTGACATTGAGTAAGATCTGCTATGAGTGGCATTTGACAAGGTCTGAACAACAGACACATGATGGTCTTATTACTGCATTTATAGTGTAGTAGATGATATTTAAACACATGGTGCAGAACTATTACCTGAGTGTAAAGTTTCTGTTAAATATTAAAATGGTTTTCAAGGGCAGCAATAGAAGCTAGTGGAATGTCTATGGCTCTGTGTGAATTAGATCATTATGTGTATTAGCTGTCCAAGTCATTCCATGCCTGTGACTCAATATTAGACTATTCATGTCTAAACACTATAGCATTCTGAAGATTTAAAACACATATGGACAAGATCTATTAACAAAATTCAGGCAGAAGACTAATAAGCCTTAATAAATATTTTAAAAATAAAATGCAGTCCATCTGGGAGAAGCATAAGTTTTATTTCTGTTCATTAGGGTGAGCCACTGACTGACTCATAGTTCTACCTTCTACTAAGTTGGAAAAATTAGTCACTCTGTATGGTGACTTGAGCATCACAACTAAAGGTCTTATGTTTGATTTGCATAATTTGTGAACATTGTGAATGGTATTAGACTATTTATCAATGCTGAAAATTATATAAGAGCAAAAGAAAACTTTACCAAATATTTGTGTCATGGGTATACATTTCTTTCAAAGACCTTAGAAAATGTAACTTAAAATGAAAAGGGAGGCACAGCTTTTGACCAAGCCATTTTTTTCCTTAACATTTAATATAAATATCCATTTTATAGTTGGGAACAGGATGCTCTAAAACATTTAGCCCCTTTCAAACTTCTGAAGTGTTACAAATAGCCAGCAATTATTCCAAGACAGAAACAGTGGCTTTCCATCTTTCTCCCTCCCTCCCTCCCTACCTCCTGCCTCTCTTTCTCTTCTCACAAATGCATGTGTGAATGTAAACACCAGAGATCAACACTGGGTATCTTCTACAATTGTTGTCCATTTTATTATTTAATACAGGGTCTCTCAGTGAACTTGGAGTTTACCAGCTTGCTAGGCAGCGTGATCACCAAGTTCTTGGAGCTTCCTGTCTCTGTCTCTCAGAGTTGGGATTACAGATGTGCACAGCCATGTCTAGACTTTTGTGTGGGTGTTGAGGATTGGAGACATACAGGCACTTTACTCATTGAGTCATTTTTCCCTTCCCCTTCCTTCCTTCCTTCCTTCCTTCCTTCCTTCCTTCCCTCCCTTCTTCCTTCTTCCCTTCCTTCCTTCCTTCCTTTCTTCCTTCCTTTTTTCCTTCCTTCTTCCTCCTAGTGGTGTGTGTGTGTGTGTGTGTGTGTTGAATACCAACCCAGGGTTTTGTGCATGCTAGGCAAGTGTCCTGGAGTTCAAGTGGACCACCATGCACTTACTTTTCTCTTGGAAATGTATTTGATTAAGGAAGCCTTACATCAAGAAGAGAGGTGTGGTACAGATAGCTAAGTGCTTCATATATAAACTTGTTAATAGTTGAAATCTTTTTCCTTAAATTTTCAATCACAAAAGTTCCAGAATAGTACTCTTAGAATTTTTTACTAGGGTTATTTAATACTTTTGCCTCTCAGGAGCACTTACTATGCAGAACATTACTGTGGAGAGGAAAGGAGAGAGAAAAGATGGTGGGACAATTTCTCTGAGCAACTGGGGACCTGATGAGTGGGTTTCTGGAAATTCCGGGCAGGACACTGCGTGTGTTTGAAGATTGAGCTCAGCTTATAAGAGGTTGCTTGCTGCATGTTACTTCTCTCCGTGGGACCTGAAAGAATAATGTGTTCCTGCCTCTGCGTTCAGAAGTTTCAGGAATGGAGCAAAGGGCTTGTTTACAAATCTTCCTTTGATGAAGCTCAGACTTTGCAGCAAGCCTCATTGTAATTTGCCTCTGAGGGACTTGGTGGATGTGGTGGCGCTGAACTCCTGAGTGAATTCTTCATCTGTAACTGCCTTTCTCTGTGAGCAGAGGAGCACATCCCACAGCCTCAGTGTGAACTACAGTAGCTGAAAAGTCAATCACGGGAGGTGGGGGGCATCCTGCTCCAAACTGGGGTTTCAGGCGGATGACGGAGAGGACCGTTTCAGAAGTACCGCCATGCTTTTAGCAGCTCTGTTAAAATGTTGGGGTGAGTGGCTTGGTTATGTATGCTGCCTGCATCTAGATAAAATTAGAGCTTTTCACTTCTCCCTGAGAGGGACTTATTAATAGCTAAGGGCAGGAGTGCTAACCGTGTGCTGAGGATAGCACTTGAAGAAGTGAACAGTGTCAGCGAAGGTTCATTGGAACTTGGTGCTTGCTCTGACTCTTCCCTTGGGGAAACAAATATATTGACCTGATATTATTATTATTATTATTATTATTATTATTATTATTATTATTTGAGAAGAGCAGCCTATGATGGCTTCACAGGGCTGGGATGTCACAGACAAGGAGTGTCTTTTATGATAGCCACAGCATATCTGGTCCCAAGCTGCTAACCTGCGAGGCAAAGGGCAGGCACTAACAGGAAAGCCAGAGATGTCAGGGCTGATTTTGCATACATTCTGTTAGGCTCTAAGGTAAGGACTCCTTGCTGACTTTGGACATCTCTTATCCCCAGTTATTTCATTCTAAACATAAGAAGTCACCAATGAGAAATCCTGTCTCAAAAAACCAGAACCAAACCAAACCAAGAACAAACAACAAACAAACAGAAGTCACCAATGAAAGGAGCCTTAAAGATTACCCATCTTTTCTTTCTCAGTCTTAAGTCTTCAGAATTGTAAATGAAATCCCCAATTAAAAACACTTTGTGTAGCTATGAAGTTCACAAATAGGCAAATTATTAATGGTAGCAAGATAAGGAAGGACAATATACCATGCTTGTAGGTATATAACCTATACTTCTCTCTAGTGTTTTTTTTTTCTTCACTGAACCTACATATATAGAAACACACTAAATGGCTATAAACCCAGAAATATTTTTTTTTGGTTTATATAACTGAAAATTCCAGAGATGTGACTCCATGCTAGGATACATCTACCAAAACAATGCCCCCAAGATTATCTTTTACCTCTGCCTTACTCAGCTTGAGTTCCCCATCTGCTGTCTCTTAGCAAGTAGTTTTACATTCTTGATAACCCCAAAAGAAAGCCAATCATTCCCACTGATGTTGAAGCCATGGTCCTGGAATTAAATCGTATTAGTCTGGCTTGGGTCTGGGGTTGTCTCTGAGCCAATGATTGTAGTCATGGCAATAGACTGTGTCAGCCAAGGTCTGGTCCAAGTTGTGTCCTCTCCCCAGGGCTAAGTGAACAGTGAGTGGATAAAGTACCGGCTCCCTGGAGGGAATCAGAGTTCAGTCATCACAAGAGGGAAGGATTAGTGCTGAGCAGAAAAAACAACAAACAGGTTTATACTTCAGTGCGTAAATACGCGGTGCTTTGGTTTGGTGAACATGATTGACTCCAAGGTCTGAGCATGCTAAGCACTCTTCCACTGAGATATACTCCCAGCCCTATACAAAGTTGGCTTAAGAGCAGGAGGCTGACGATTTTTAAGGAACTCTATACTCAAACATGGCAACTACTTTAGAAAGCCACATGCTTATGTAAAATGTATCTTTTTCCCCCCATACTGGGAATTGAACCTAGGGCCCCAAGGATATTCCACAGTGCTCTACCTCTGAACTGTAACTCCCCACCCTTTTAAAATACTTAAATTTTGCAACAAGGTCCCTTTAAATTGCTCAAGATGACCTTGAACCTAATCTGTAACTAAGCTAACCCTCCTTCTTCCCATCCTAAGTAGCAGAGACTGTAAGTCTGCATCACTGAGCCCAGCTTCAAATCACATTGTCTTTCACTCCACATGGTTTAGGAATTCTAGACTTTTATTTTTAAGTTGCCTCCCAAGCCAGTTTAAAATAGTTTAAAGCCCATAAAATCTGTCTCATTAATTTACCTTCAGGTAATTTTTTTTACATGAAATGTCTTTCCCTTCTACAAAGAGTAGGGTCCTTCCCCCAACTGTTTAAGGGTGAATATGTAAAACAATGCTGGTGAAAACCAAAACGAAACTTTAAGACATGATCAACATGAAAGAATTTTGTTGTTGTTGTTGTTTTTTAATAGAACCATCTTGGCACTTACTTGAAAGGGACAATACTCCTGGTCCTTGCTTGTAGAGTTTGGCTTTACTCTGTGGCTGGGATGTAAGTGAAGAGGGAGCCAGGTCTTTTATAAGCTTGTTTCTTACCATACCTTTGGAAGGTGAGGTAGAAAATACAAAGGAGAAACCTGTCCCCAGCATCATCAGCACCAGAGCCTGCCTCCAGCATCATCAGCACCAGAGCCTGTCTCCAGCATCATCAGCACCAGAGCCTGTCTCCAGCATCAGCATCAGAGCCTGTCTCCAGCATCAGCATCAGAGCCTGTCTCCAGCATCTGCATCAGAGCCTGTGTCCAGCATCATCAGCACCAGAGACTGTCTCCAGCATCATCAGCACCAGAGCCTGTCTCCAGCATCATCAGCACCAGAGCCTGTCTCCAGCATCAGCATCAGAGCCTGTCTCCAGAATCAGCATCACAGCCTGTCTCCAGCATCAGCATCAGAGCCTGCCTCCAGCATCAGCATTAGATCCTGCCTCCAGCATCAGCATCAGCATCAGAAGTACTGTCTCCACCATCCTCAACAATGCCAAAATCTGCGAAGGGTGGTCCTGAACAGATGGTTTGACAGACTAAAGCATTGGTTTGCTGAGTCTCTGTACAGGCTAATTAATTCTTCGTTTTACTAGTGTTTAAACTGATTGCTCAAAACAAGACATCCCTTAAAATACATGCTAGGTGAGTCTCCATACATCATTGATTATTAAGATGATTATTTCAAACAAACATCTGTGGGTTGGCATTAAAGAACAAAATTGCCTTATATGCTCAGTTGGTTTAAGGTGCTTTTCAATTTGTAAAAAGACTATCTATAGTTTTAATATTCATACTCTTCTGGATTGTGTTTTTTCCAGGATTCTACCCAAAACAGTAAGCTGAATTCTCTAAAAGATTCAAATTTACAATTCAGACATGTAATGTACGTGGCATCTACTGCTGGAATTTGACTTGAAAGGACCAGGTATTTAGAACTGAATGTTGTAAATCCTGGTCCTGGCACACTGCTGTGGGGTCGCTTGTCAGTTAACTTCCATGTTCTCTCGGACAGCATGAGTGCTCGTGGCTGATCTATTCCAGCAGAGCGTTGAGAGATAGCCTTGAGTCACAGAGGAACCTGAGCATGTGTGATATTTTCACTGCACAAAACTTTATGTAAGAAAACCTGAGGCTTAAGCTTTTCAATTATGCTGATTCCTTAACATCTAGCAAAGGAGTTCAGGGTTAGTTTCTTTCTAACATCACAATCCTAATATTGAAACTAAGTATACACCAGTATGACCCGTAAAACTTTTTATCTAAAGCAACCATGTGCCTCTCAGGAGCATCTAAGGGATACATATAACAAGCAATTGCAATTCAAATGTGTAACATTTCCCTCGACTAATGTGACCTTTTTTGAGAGACAGAATTATTCAGACATGCTGCTTGCTAGACTGTTGTCATTTGGAAGAGAGGCACTAAAACCCAAAGACTTGAGGTTGAAAATAATTCTGTCACAATTGACTGGGAAATAGAGACTATAATGGGAGAGGGTTGGAATGGGAGAAGTTGGCTAATAGGCTTTCCCCTCTCCCTCAGCGATGCATATATAGGCCAGATTAGACCAGATTAAAGGGTAGATAAAGGTAGATTTATTAGGAGTCAGCTCTCTGGCAGGTTCACTAATCTCACAGGTGGAGGTCAGTGAAGTCTTGTACCGGAGGTAAAGTAAGGTGGTTTTATAGATCTTAGATAAGGAGTGATGTCATGTCAGCTAGGAGCTGGGACTGTTCACATACATGGTCAAAAACTGTGCCCCTAGATGGGCACTATAGGGTGAGTGGCCAGAAATGTGGAGACAAGGAGTGATGACATGTTAGCCTGGAGTTTTCTGTGTGAATGTGGTTGGGGGAAAGAGGGCAGACAGGGTTTTCCCCCTTGTGCAGGAGTGATCAGGAGTTCTAGCCTAACCCTGGCCAAGGATACAAAGTTTCAATTGGAAAGAAAATAAATTTAGGTGATCTATTGTCCATTGTGGTGAGTCTAGCTAAAAATATGCTTTAAAATAGCTATGACTAAAATTTAATATCCTCACTACAAAAATTTTAAAATATATCATACAATGTCTATACTACTGTCTTAGTCAGGGTTTCTATTCCTGCACAAACATCACGACCAAGAAGCAAGTTGGGAAGGAAAGGGTTTATTCAGCTTACACTTCCAAACTGCTGTTCATCACTAAAGGAAGTCAGGACTGGAACTCAAGCAGGTCAAGAAGCAGGAGCTGATGCAGAGGCCATGGAGAGATGTTTCTTACTGGCTTGCTTCGCCTGGCTTGCTCAACTTGCTTACTTACAGAACCCAAGAGTACCAGCCCAGGGATGGCACCACCCACAAGGAGCCCTCCCCTCTTGATCACTAATTGAGAAAATGATTTACAGCTGAATCTCATGGAGGCACTTCCTCAACTGAAGCTCTTTTCTCTGTGATAACTCCAGCCTGTGTCAAGTTGACACACAAAACCAGCCAGTACAACTACTTAGCTTGTTAATTAGCTTAATCAGTCAACATTCCACATCAAATATTACATATTGAATATCAAAACATTACATCACATATCACGAATGTTTGTTATTTTTGTCAACAAACATAGTAAGATCTTAAGTATAGCAGCTAGTACAAGTGAAGTCATGACCTCCTCCTCTTCCTAGTCAATGTTACGGAGATTTTTTCTTTATAATTTGGGGAAAGCAAAGCACTGAACTGACCACTCTCCCACCAAGCTCTGTCTTACTTTGTATATGGTTTCCTTTGATGTCAGTCTTTCCCCATCCTTCCTCCCATCCAAACTCTTTCCCATAGTTCCCTGCTCCTTACCTAGGTCTCATGTAACTCTCACTAGGCAACGCTTCCCTTGGGGTCCTGGTCTACGCTTGACATGTAACATCATCTTACTGAATGTTGATCTTTGGTGCCAGGCTGCACACTTGGTAGGCTGGCATGATGGTGGGAAGAGGGTGAGGATTACATCTCACTTGTTCAGAGTTGTATCTTTAAAGGATCATCTATTTAGGGGGCTAACAAGTACTTGTTTAATGCTACATAATAGTCTCCTCTAAGATGGAAATAGATCATCCTCTAGGGAAGCTCCTTAAGCAGGAAGGTAAACAACTCAAATAACATCAGGAAGTCCATGAAACTGAGCCGATTCACTAAGCCCCTCCCTGATAGCGCAAGCAATAAAAGCAAGAGTCCCTTTCAGTGAAGTGAAGCTGAGCTTTCAAGATTCCCAGAGGAGAAGACTCCGATCAGACAAGCTGACAGGGAAAAGCAGAAACTACCCAAGCTGCCCACAAGAGGTTTAATCCAACTCAGGCACATGGAAGAACATGGTTCCACCTGTTGAGCTGCCTGCAGGCTGGGCAGTGAGTGCCCCGCACTCTGCTTTGTGAGCTGTCACCCATGCTAGGGTGGGCTTTGGTGATGTAAATGTCTTTGAGTCATTGCTGTTCCTGTGAGTAACATTAGCCATATTCCTGTAAGTAACCCAGTAAAACTCATTAGTTCAACAAATTGGATTTGAATGGTATCTGTACTTTGGCCTGTTGTGACTTCCCTGTCTCCAGTGAATGGTCCTGTGCCTTTCATCTCTCCAGAAAATGTTTTGTCACACAACAGTTAATCAGAAGAGAAATGAAAAAAAAAATTAAGAATTAACAAGAAATTCTTGCCTTGCCTTTCTGTGTGACGATAGGCAAGATACAGATTGGAAGATTTACGGTGTGCTGGTAATTATTTTCATGGAACATTGTACAAGGAACTGTTGGGGAGACAAGAAAAGCATTGCTGAGCATTAAAGGAGAACTTTAAGCAGAGATATGACGAATACCCAGCTAGGTCAGAATTACCCAGGCTGGTGCTAAAGCAGGAGCTGAGACCCAGGGCAATAGGAAGTGCTAGATCCTGATGTGTTCCAGATTCGAGGCTTTTGTCCAGTGGGGGAAGCAGAAGCCTTGAAGAATCATGAATGCCCCTTGGTTCGTGTTTTGGAGAATCATTGGCAACCATGTAGGAGGTAGATTGGAGAAAGTAAGCAAGCAGTTTTAGACTCTTTAGAGTGTGTGAGCAAGTGAGACTTGCTGGTCCAGGGTAGAGGGGTTTCTAGATTCACTGACAACATGGTGAGGACAAGGAATGACATTAACCACTGCACAGTGGATGAAAACAAAGCTGTTCACAGCCCTGACCTCTTCCTTGGCTTGTCAGGCATTCAGTGTTTGCCAGATTCTTGTTGCCTATGCACACAGTTGCAGCCTCTGCAGCCCTTTGTGGTCTCTGTTCTTGAAGACAGAGGACTCAACTGGAAACAACCTTTGTTTGTTGTTGTTGTTGTTGTTGTTTTGTTTTGTTTTGTTTTTCTGAGACAGGGTGTTTCTGTATAGCCCTGGCTATCCTGGAACTCACTCTGTAGACCAGGCTAGCCTCGAACTCAGAAATCTGCCTGCCTCTGCCTCCCAAGTACTAGGATTAAAGGTGTGCGTCACCACTGCCTGGCTGGAAACAATTTTTAATCCAGTACAGAATATCTCGGTTTCCACAACTCAGAATCTACTTTCCTGCCAGGTTAGGGTGGTACAGTCTTTAATTCCAGCACTCAGAGGCAGATGGATTTCTGAGTTTGAGGCCAGCCTGGTCTACAGAGGGAGTCCAGGGCCAGGGCTACACAGAGAAACCCTATCTCAAAAAATCAAAACCAAAAAAGAGAAGAAGGAAAGGAAGAAAGAAACAGCTCTCCCCCAAAGCACTGACTCACAGAATAACTCAAAGTAAGACCAAAGCCTCAAGTCTTTACTTTCATGTGTGTGTGTGTGGGCGGAGCGGTGCACACATGCCTGCATGTACCCTGTACACATATGCACAGCCCACACAAGGACATCTGGTGTCATTGTCTGTTAATCTCCATCTTGAGACAGGGTCTCTCACTCAACCCAAAGCTTCTGGGCAAGGCTGACTGGCTGGTGGGCTACCAGGATCTACCTGGTTCTGCCATTCACCACTGAGCTGACAGTCATGCAACCGTGCCTTGGTGTTTATGTGGGTGCTAAGAATCCAAATTCAGAGTACCCTGCTTGCACAGAAAGTACTTGTTACCACTGAGCATCTTCCCAGGTTTCTGCCTTCATCCCTCATCTGCCCCCTTCACTCCTAGTCAGCTGCCTGTTTTATTCTATGTGTAGAGATACACATCCCTCATGAAGTCTCCATTTAAATGCCAACGATACCTCTCCCCCTCCTTCCCTCTCCACCCCTATCCCCCCCCTCTCTTCCATCCTCCTTCAAGGGTGAAGGCACAGAAGTAAAAGTAGCTGTGACGCCTTATGCTCAGTTTCTGTAATGCCTTGTTCCAGACCCCGCCCATCCTCCACAAAGGCACCTGAAAGTCTCCCATCAACTTGGAGTTTGAGAACAACAAAATCTTACAGACCTATCACTCCGTGAAGAGATCCCTCCAAGCAGAAACAACTGTCTCAGAGAACTGACCTGGGTCCTCAACAAGCAACAGGGATGTCCTCTAGCCCACTTGCAGAACCAGAGCTTGCATTTCAGCCAAGCCTGGTTAGCTTTGGTCCTCTTGTCCCTGTCCCAATTCTCTTTCCATTTAAAATCCAAGCTTGTGTTAACACCTGGAATGTGTCCCTGGGGTCAGTGGACCCTTTTGTCTTTACCTTCCAACATGGCTGTGTTGACTCAATCGCCTTTCTTTAACCATTTCCGGTCCCTAACTGGTGTATTCAGATGAGAGGCCAATCCTATGTTGAGATTCTCTAAACCTGGCTTTCGTCCCTGAAGCAATAGAAATCCCCCAGCTTTAGCAGAGCTCTGGTGCTGGATCTCCCCCACAGGCCTTCAATCAACTGCTGCTCAGCCTGGTCCCTTTATCAGCCAAGGCTGGTGTGGCACTCATGGTAACCACACTGACTTGGCCTAAGAACTACCCAGAAATGGTAGTTCTTATGTCTTCTCAGAGAAGTGAAGCTGAAAGGTCCTGCTATCGTTTGCATACGTTCCTACAAACTCACTGTCGGGACCTTAATACCTTAATGAAGCTAATGAAGTTGGGAGATGGGGCTGGTGCAAGGTGCTTGGAGCCTTCCTACATCAGTTAGCACCATACTCCTTCCTGGGAGTGAGTGCAGTCTCACTACCACAGGGCTGGCTTAGCTGTCTTGAGAGCAGGTTGCTATAGAGCAAAGTTACCCTTAGTGTTTTTCACCTTCTACATATAACTGCTCTCGTCCTACTTTTCCCTGCCAAACTGGGAGGCCCAGGCCAGTACTGGGGCAGCTGAAGGGCTTTTGCACAGTGAGAGGCAGTCCACTCGTCTTTGGACTATATCACGGATAGGGGGCAAGTGTGGGGAATGGAAGTAAAACAGATTCACACCAAGGAATTTTTGTCTTTCCTTTTTTCCCTATATTTACCTTTCTTGCCACATAAGGCCTTAAATATCCTGACCACCAGTTAGTACCATTTCTTTTTTTCTCTCTTTTTTCTTTTCTTTTTGTTTGTTTGTTTTTTGTTTTTTCGAGACAGGGTTTTTCTGTATAGCCCTGGCTGTCCTGGAACTCAGTCTGCAGAACAGGCTGGCCTCAAACTCAGAAATCCACCTGCCTCTGCCTCTGCCTCCCAAGTGCTGGGATTAAAGGTATGCACCACCACTGCCCAACTTTAGTACCATTTCTAAAGTTGTTCTTCATCAGTTCTAAACTGAACACTTGCAGGTAAAAGAATATCCTCTGCTTTTGTGGTAGGAAATATCTTTCTAAAGGTAAATCAGCTGGGGGAGGGGGTACTATAGCATTGTTTTAACACTGTCTTTTATTTTATTTTCATATAGTGTCTATCCCAGGTTTATTGCTATTTTTGTTACATACTGAACTACCCACACAGACTCCCATACTGCTACTTGCAAATCATGATCCATTATCAGCTTCGTTGGTCACATACGTCTTTTATAAAATTGCATGAAATGGGAAGGAAAATACTTCATTATAACACATACAAAAAGCATCAGTTTAGTTTGTCAAAGATTTGTTTTTCATCTGGTGCTGGTTGAGTGACCAGGCAGTTATGCATAATCTATAAATCCAGGGTTGTCAGGATATATCTATTCCTCATTGTAGAGTGTAGTTTTATATGCTTTGATTTTGAGAAATATTGTCACTTCTGACTTGCTATATGTTAACTAAGGTCCCACGTCAGATCGCATTACAATGTGAAATTGTGTTTTCACCTTGACAATCACAAAATTTAGCACAGTGCCTTACAGGGGTGGCCATGTGACAAATCCTCCCAATGAAGTAGATGGGTTAGAGTGGTGCAAGCTAATTCTCCCTGAACTCATCTGCATTTGCTGGTGTTTGGATTAGGCTGTGAGACTGGGAGGAAATAAGGACAGGAAATCAACTCAGTCCCTCCAGGAGCTTTAAAAAAGGAAACCTGATTTAGACAGAAACAATTATTATGCTTTTCAGCCACTCTACTGGGCAGAGGCAGCCTAAATGGAAAAGCTATGTATAGCATATTTACAAAGTTTCAAAAGTTAACATATAGTAGCAATCTGATTCATTCTATTTACAGGAAATACATCTTTTGGTTTGGGGTTGTTTGTTTGCTTGTTTGTTTCACTTCTTTGTTTTGATCCACTTGAGTTTCTGTAGAAAACGGTCCAGCTTAGTGAAAATATGAGAGTGACTGGGAAAAATCAATGACACATTATAACACAGATCTTTTTTCCTGTTTCACAATGAGAAAAGCTGCAGACCTTGTATTTCCCAGACACTTAGGTCACGAGATTTAATCCAGTGACACCTTCCCAGCGCGAGCTGCTCTCTCTGGCATGAGCTAAGTTTAGTCAAGTTCTCAGATGGAACACTGATGACTCAGCAAAGAGAGGTAGCTGGTAGCAGGTGAGACCCACAGCCCCAAAAAACAGCAACTGGGTCCTCGGAACAGAAATGGAGCATGCCACCGTCCATGCACTGGGGACATGTCAAATGCCTGTGATAATATCTGGGAAAAAATGGTTATCAATAGATTTTTTTCCTGTTATAATAAAATCACTCGATGATGAAGAATGACCAAAATTCATTGATGAAAGCAACATTTCACCAAAACCTTACATGACCATTTGAGGCCCTGAAAGGGCAAAAGTATCAATCACCATGCAAATAGTTCTTCATATATTCCAACTGGAGAGTATTCGTTTGAGATAAAAGGCTAATAAACTGTTTTTGCCTAAATAGATTTTAGGTGATCGTAGTAACTTTGGAGTAAAAGATGTCTAGACAACCTTGAGCCCATCAAATCAATGCAGCAACCAGCACCAGAGGGGCTGGGGAAAGGTTTTCCATTTTGCAAGACAATGACAACTCTTAGGACAATAATTTTAGTTTTCCAGTAAGCAAAATGATTGTGTTTTCAGGGCTGCATGGTATGAGGGATTATGGGTATCTCACTATTTACCTGTTTACTTGTTGTGGTGCTGGGGATTGAATCTAAAGCCTCACATTTGTTAAGTGAGCACTCTACCAGTGAACAGCAGCACCCCCTCCAGCCAGCCACAGCTTGTGGGTGTTAAAATAACTCTCTTTGTTTGAAAAGGTGTATCAAATTGTGGTGACAGTTCATGCTGTGTTCTTGTGTGTGTTTGGTATTTTGTTTTGTTGTTTGTTTGTTTGACTTTGGGGGAAAGGCTGGCAATCTTTAACTGAAGATAACTGACCTGGCACATGAAAGATTTCCTCCAGTCTATGGCGCATTCATTCAACCTTCATTTGAAGCAGGGAACGTTCCTTTCCTTGGAGAGAATGCCCCAAATGTTCCCTCATATGTCTCCAAACTTCGAAGGCTAACTCTTTATTGAGGGTGGATATCTCTCAACAAGCCCTTCCCAACAGTGCTGTTACAAACCTGGTGCCTGGGAGGTAGCCATTAATTAAAAAAATATAAAGTAGTGTTTTATTTTCTTCCAGCTCCTGGATTATTTAAATGATCCTCTTCACAGTATATGCACAGTATCATAAAAAAATATTGTTAAAATGAAAAGACCTGTGTTGAACCAAGTTATTCCCTGCCCCTACAAATGATGTTTTTCATTTCTGAATAATTCAGCTGATGGAATGAAATCCCCCTAGGAGGTGACTGAAGTACATTTTGAATTTATTATAACCATATTAACTTGTACTTGGAAGAATAGGTTGACAATTTCAAGTGGCTAGCTTCTGAATTGTGGTCACTGTTTCATAGCCATAGTGTTAAACTGCTGTCCTAATCCCTTGCACTATAGAGGCTTTGTGGCTTACGATAGTCCCCATCATGGCCTTGCCTAATCCTTATGATTATTTGTGATATAGTCAGGCCAGGCTGTTTTTTTTTTTTTTTTTTTTTTGACCCCTTCACTTTAGGCAGAGTAAACTAGAGTTGAAAAAGGAAAGAAAGAAAGAAAGAAAGAAAGGAAGGAAGAAAGAAAGAAAGAAAGAAACAAAGAAACAAAGAAACAAAGAAACAAAGAAAAAGAAAGAAAAAAGAAAAAAGAAAGAAAGGAAGAAAGAAAGAAAGAAGGAAGGAAGGAAGGAAGGAAGGAAGGAAGGAAGAAAAGAAAGAAACTGATCTGCTTATGTTCCTTCAACGTGAAGTATCAGAGCCACTTGGGAAATCCTTTGTCTAGGTACGACAGTAAATTCTCTTCTTCTCCGTGTTCCCTAACACAGCATGTTAGTCACTGAAGAGATGGAGAGCACATCAAAGCACACATGATATGTGACCAATAGTGAATCTCTAATAAGTGGATTTTACGTTAATTTGTTCTCAGCTGAATTGAGTCAGGCAAACAAGAGCAGTCTCCGACTTTTCTGTGTATACGCACATTGGCCTCCGACTTTTCTGTGTATACGCACATTGGCCTCCGACTGTTTTGTGTATACGCACGTCAGTAACCGTTGTTGACAGACTGCTGTGACAAAGTTAGCACACAAAACTTAAATAACTAAAAAGTCGTGATACTTCCGACTTGGTGTAAACCCAAAAGCAACGCAGGAAAAAAAAAAAAAAACTCTGCCTGTATATCTAGATGTATGCGTATATGTCTATATTCATATATTGGTGACACAGAATTTTTCTCAACTTAGCTTATGATTTTAAGTGACCAACTCAAAATAAGCTTCCCTTTTATATCTTTTTTCCCCCTTTCACAAGAAAGCTCAGTTCAGAATAGTCCGAGTCATTAGTATTCCGTGAACAGCAAACATCTTCAGCTGCTATGGTATCATCCAAACAGCCGAAGCCAGAATCCATATGACAGGAGCTGGTTCTTTTTATTTATTTATTCTAAATGCATGTGGTCTTTGCAACTCGGTGACCTGGGATTGTCATTGTAAAGGCACAATGACAATTTCTGCTGAGGAAAATGGTCATTTCCTCGGCTCAAACTTAAAGCTGCTAGGCATACTGCTATGAGATTCGTTTATACTGTCACATGCTGGTTCTAGCAAGTCGGCCGCGTTCAACAGTTTCTCAAGGACAAGAGTGAATCCGTGCTGGCTTTCTATCAAGAAGCTAACTCCAAATAGACGAGAGAAACAAAAGCAAGAGAAAGACCAGTAGATAAAAGAGCCCTTGTTAGTGGACGAGAACCGTTGCTACAAATAGGACAGCGGAAGGAGAGATGGGAGGGGGGAGAAGCGAGGCAAGGTCAAAGAAGATGATATCAATAGAATATCTCCAAATAGCACAGAATGCAGCAAGAAGTAGCGGCAGATGTCAGTCCAGCCCAGTGTCAACCCCCGTGGAGCTCTGTAGAAAGACTTGGAAAGAAACAGCATTGCTGCAGTTGGCATTAAGAGAAAGAAACAGCAAATGATACCTTTCTCCCCAGGAGCTGTAAGACCTGACTCGCCACCGCCCACAGCTCCATGTCCTTTCTGACTGGACCCATTCAAGCTTTCTGGATTTTCTTACTTGTTTGTTCGTTTGCTCATTTGTTTGTTTTGTCCCTTTATTTCAGATTTCCACTCCCCTCTTTTCCTTCCGATTACTTTTCCTCTTCCAGGCTCCAGCCTGCCAATTCTGATGTTGATCCTTACTCTACTGGCTGTTTCTTACCTATGCTGCCAGGTACCTGCTTCCAGATGCTTACCCTGGCTTCAGCCATGCTCCAGGACCAATGATGCATCAGTAGGAGGATATATTCACTGCAGTGCTAAAAAAAAAAAAAAAAAAAATCTCCATCATGAATTTAGACATTGCTGGCAGGGACTAACTTTCATAACTGTGGAGGAAAGCCAAAACTGCATAAAGGAAGTCTGTTTGCAGAGTTCATATCCCTTAATTTTAGTGAATGGATGTGGGTGTGTTGAAAACTTCATCTTTTAAGAACTGCCTAAATTTCATAATTATTTCATTTTCATCCGCTCACAGATGGTTTTGCCCTGAGTGTAAAAACTGAAGAGCCAATATAAAAGGATGCTACCTTTCCACTGGCAGCTAAAATTTAAATTCCAAACCTTACTTTTCAGAACCTTGGAGAGCATCAAGCCCAGGCCTCCATTTCTCTCACCCCAGCCAGCTCAAGAGTACAATGATTTCTCTTGGAAAAAAAAGAAAAAAGAAAAAGAAATAATAAATGATAGCTTGACAGTGAGACTTGTGAATTCTGCGACAGAAATGCCTTCTGCAATGACCTAGTTTCATAATTTAAGTTATGTTGCATTATGTTATATTGAGTGTCTGTAAGGGTGGGGTGTAGACTCAATAAGACACGGATACAAAGCTAGATTCTGCCAGCTCCTAGAAACACAACCTTGGCAAGCCAACCTCTTAACCTTAGCTCTTTTAATCTGTAAGATGGAGTTGCATACAATAGCCTTCTCCCCCCTTCCTTCCCTTTCTCTTTTTTTTCTTTAAATTCTTGTAGATTATGTAGATAGTGTATTTACTCTTTAAATTACCCATCAACCCACCTAGCCAGTTGTCTAGGAGGCTATGTTTTCTCTGTTTATATGACTTGTATCAGGAGAAGAGCCAAGAGAAATAAAGGACAGTTATTGCTCATAGAAGAGCCTGTTTCTCACAAGGGAGGGAGGCATAGAAGGCTCTATCTGCCACAGAATACGGCTCACAAACTTCAGATGTTGAGTCTTCTCTGCACATGGGTATAAAGGGGAACCTCCACAATTGTTCTCTTCTTTATTTTGTATGATGATTACAAGTCCAGGGGCGTTGTTAACTACCTGCCTCTTCATCCCCAGAGGAGGAAATAGACACAGAGAGGCAAATGTCTAACTCAAGATTACACAGCGGATGGGATAGGAAAGTCAAAGTTTGAACTCTGGTCTGTCTGATCCTAAGTAGTTATTCCTAACACAGAGCCCCTTAAATAAAAGAGGAACTGGATCTCAAGGCTGTATTCTCATTGCATGAAATAACGACCATCCTGAGCATCAACTTGCTGGTATCACTAAGAAGAATCACTGAGAAGACATACCTGTGGCTGTGTCTGTGAGGGTGATGCCATAGACATTTAATTAGGGGATGGAAGTCTGGGACTGAATGTGGGCAGCACCATCCTATATTGAGGGTACTGACTGAATAAAACAAGAAGGTAAGCTAAGCATCAGTGCTTGTGTCTCTCTGCATCTGATTACAGATGCAAACTGATCAATGATCTCACATTCCTGGGCCATGTCTTGTGTCATGTTGCAAAAGATCCTCTCTTAAATGGTAAGCCCGAATAAGTCCTTTCTCACGTTGCTTTTGTGAGATATTTTCTCATGAGAACTACTGATATAGTGTCTATATAACGTTGGGCAGCTGGCAGCTGCCCACTGATTCCAAGTAGGTCGATTCCTTTGGCTGGCAATAGTTACAGTAACTAGACAAGAGGGTTGGCCCTCTTTAGATCTGTTCTCTTGCTGGGGTAAGAGCGATCATATACTTTGGAAGGAAAAGTGCCCTTGCTTTTGCCTTGAGGCTTTGTGCTCTATTTGTCCCCTATCCGAGTTTGTCCTCGAAAGTTTCTTGTCTATCCATAGCATTATCACACAGTGGTAATATGTTTCTGTGTTTTCTCTGTCTCCTTGATCTCCTCCCAGAGACAAGTGTTTCATGGTGGCTCAGTTCTTTAATCCTAGCCGTTTAATCCTATCTACCTACCTAGGAGACAGAGGTAGGTAGATACCAGCCTGGCCTACATAACAAGTATCAAAAGACAAACAAAACCAAAACCCAAACAACAACAATGAAAACCAAAACCTAAAACGCATGTACTAACTGGAAATGTACTTGGTGGAAAGTGGAGTGCTACATGGGTGAAGTTGGCAAGGCACGAACAACATAGTCTTTTTCTTCCTAAAGGGGAATCTGTCACCAGAGGAATCTCAATCACACTTCTCATTACTAGGACGGTAAAAAGCTAGACGTCCATTTCTTATTCCTCTTTGATGCATGGGACCCTGGCACATGAATAAGATTCCCCAGCCCTAGACTTCTGATGAGGCTCTGGTGATTCAAAATCAGGAAGCAAGAAGCTGCCTGGTGTCTCAGCTACAGTAGCAAAGGGCAGTCGCCTTGGGTTCCAAGGGGATAGATGCTTGGTAGCAGTGCCCAGTGCCCCGTGCTGGTTCTGCTCGGGCTGCTGTGACTCATGTCTGGTGTGATTTCACTGTGGGATCTGTAGAGTGGCTCAATGGCATCATTTTGGCTGTGGTACTAGCTGTAGAACCACTCTGTGTGTAACCTCCTGTGTTTTCTCCTACTCTTCCGAGTGTGTGGGGGTGGGGTGGGGGGGGTCAGGGTGTACTCCTGCAGAAGCCACGGGGCAATGTTCAATGTTTTCCTCTATCTCTTTCTTGTATTTTGAGATAGGAACTCTCCATGAATCTAGAGCTTACCACTTTGGTTGGCCATGAAGCCCCCTGGGATATACCTGTCTTAGTCACCACCACACCAGCTCTGGTATTGTAGGTATGCACCACCCTGCCTGGATTTTTACATAGGTATTAGGGAATTCAAATTTAGGTCTTTGAGTCTACATAGCAAGCACCTTGCCAGATAAGCCATCTCCACAGTCCTCTCCTATATTTCTATTGACATACCAGAAAGTCTATCAACAGCTTATTATTTTTCTTATTTTTTTTTATTTTTAATGAAAATAACTAGCCATTCTTGCCCTCACCCATATGTTTTATTTATTTATTTTGTGTCAAGGTCACATGCCTAGGCTGTCCTTGAACTCACTACATGACTGCAGATGACCTAGGTCTTCCAATCCTTTGCCTCTTCCTCTGCAAAGCTCTGGGATCACAGGCTTGTGCCATTGCTCAGTGTTTCCTGCATGCCCGGTTGAGCACTCATAACTGGGTTGTAATTTAGGTCAATACTAAGTTTCAACTTGTTAGTACATAAAACCAATTTGGTCTCTAAGAGGTCCATTCCTTTCTGTTTTTACTATGTATTTTCAGAAAGGTAGGATAGTACATAACACTGAAAATATAGTAGTAAACTGGTGACCTAACCTGTACAAAGACATGAGTTCAATCCCTGGCACCCTAAGAAAATGGTGGTGGTGGGATTCTAAGTAGTCTATGACTAGATAATCATGCTCCAAGGTTATAAACTTAGCATTCTATTTTTCCCCCTAAGAATTGTACCTGCTGCCGGGCAGTGGTGGCACATACCTTTAATCCCAGCACTTGGGAGGCAGAGGCAGGCAAATAGAGTTCGAGGCCAGCCTGGTCTACAGAGTGAGTTCCAGAACAGTCAGGGCTATATAGAGAAACCCTGTCTCAAAAAACAAACAAACAAAAAATTGTACCTGCCTCTCCATAGAGTCAAAGATCTACACTTGGGTGACCCTAAGCAATCGGCTTACTCTCCTGAAAACCTTGTGTCTCTCATCTTTGATGGGGTATGAAAGCAAACAGAAAGTGCACATTCAGTGTTTCTTAAATCATTGCTGGGCCATAGGAAGTGACAGTATTCTACCTGTGTGTTAGTCTGTGGGAATATTTGTTTACAAGAACTGTAACAGCCAGAGAGGTAGAGCTAGTACTCCAGACTTTCACCTGAAACCAGCATCTTGAAAATTCAAAAGGAAGAGTCCAGGCCAATCATGTTAATGCACATCTTTTATCTCAGCACTTGTAGGGTAGAGACAGATGGATCTTTGTGAGTTAGTGGCCAGCCTGGTCTATATAGTAAGTTCTAGGACAGCCAGGGCTTCATAGAGAGACCCTGTCTCAAAGGAGAAGAATGAGAAGGGACATGAATGGGGATTGGAGAGGAGGAGGAGAGGAGGCAGATCCCATACAGCCATGCCGATTGCTACTGTATGGTTTGACAGTTTGTCCCCTCCTCTCCAGATTCTTTCATTCTACTGTCTGCGTGGTGGTTGTAAATTGCACATGACTAATAACTCTGTGAAAGCATTTTGTAAACCTTATAATGTGCCTTAATTTTAGGCAGAAAAAAAACAAATAAATACATCAAAACCAAATATATCTGTTTGAAGCTCTACCTAGTATGAAAGAGGGTCCCCTTCTGACTACCTTCAGATCAAAATGTAGACCTCTTGACAACTCCAGCACCAAGTCAGTCTTCAGCTAGATCCTAGAATATCTGTTTACTTGGAAACATTTTGAAGTATAACATTTTTATTGGGTGTCTACTAGTCTTCTCTCAAATTAATCTTTCTTTTAGCCAGCCTCTGAACCCAGAGGGCTAGATTAGTAAAGGCCCACAATAGGTCAACAACCACAGAATATGTTTTAAACAGCCATAGGGAGAGGGTACTAGGGATGAAGTTTAGTTAAGAAAAATGGATTTAAGGGCTTTAGTCAATGAGAAGCTCTCCTCTAAAGTGATGACTATTTGAAGTTCTATAAGGAAATTCAATTATTAAGGAATCTGCAGAAGAAAATCAGGTTTTGATGCTGTGAAGAGACGCCTAAATCAAGGTAGCTTTTATAAAGGCAAACATTTAATTCGGGTTGGCTTACAGTTTCAGAGGTTCACTCCTCATTAACATCATGGTGGGAAACAGAGCATCATGCAAAGGGAGTTGGTGCTGGAGAAGTCAAGAGTTTTACACCTTGATCCGAAGGCAGCCATATGGGGGCCCTCTTCTTCTTCTTTTTTTTTTTTTAAAGAATTGTTTATTTATTTATTTATTATATGTAAATACACTATAGCTGTCTTCAGACACACCAGAAGAGGGCATCAGATCTCATTACAGATGATTGTGAGCCACCATGTGGTTGCTGGGACTTGAACTCAGGACCTCTGGAAGAGCAGACAGTACTCTTAACCGCTGAGCCATCTCTCCAGCCCCCGGGGGGGGGGGGGCCTCTTCTATACTGGGTGGAGCTCCAAAGCTCACCCTCACAGTGATGCTCTTCCTCCAACAAGGCCATGCCTCCTAAGAGTGCCACGTCCCATGGGCCAAGCATATACAGGTCACCACAAATAATGATTGTGCGGTTTACTTTTTTCTTCTAAACAGGGACTCTTTACATTATCCAGGCTGATCTTCAACTACTGGGCTCAGGAAATGATCATGGTTTTATTTCCCAAGCAATAGGGACCTCAGGTTCATGTCACCACACTGGGCCCATGAGCTTATAGTTTTTGGTTTTCAGCAGCAACCAATGATCTAGTAGTTCGGGTGAGCAGTGTGGCGCTCACATTTTTATGGAGTTGGGAATGAGACTATAGCTGAGCCTCTTATTGCAAGTTATTTGAAGTTAGAACACTTATTTATTAAAATAATGAAGCCAAGTTTAGCTGCAATGAGGAAATTGTCTCCCTACCTCTCCTCCCCTCTCTGTCTGCCTGTCTGCCTGTCTGCCTGTCTGCCTGTCTGCCTGTCTGCCTGTCTACCTGTCTGCCTGTCTGCCTGTCTGCCTGTCTGCCTGTCTGCCTGTCTGCCTGTCTGCCTGTCTGTCTGTGTCTGAGGTCTTGCTATGCAGCTAGAGCATGTGATCATTCTACCTCAGCCTTCTGAGTTGCTGAGATTTCATAGGTACACCTCAGAGACTTTTCCTAAAGTAGATTTTTGTGCTGTTGTGACCAAATACCTGAGAAAACGAGGCAGAAGGGGGCTTTACTTTGTCTTGTGGGCTCAGATGGTCCACAGTCACTGAGTCCACTGCCTCTCGGCTACGGTGAAATAGATCATCATGGCAGAAGGACATGGTAGGATAATGCTGTGCACTTCACAGCAGTCACGACACACAGGGGTCAGGGCACGCGCCCTGAGGAAGTACTCCCAGTGCCATCTCCTCTGGTTAGGTACACCTCCAGAAGTTTCCATCACCTCCCCCGGTGGCACTGCCAGCTGGGGACTGTGTCCTCAGTACATGAGCCTTCAGAAGGTCTGTCACATCCAATCCATGACACAGTGGTTTGAGGATTTTCCTGTTTCCCTGACATCTGTGCCATTGAACACTCTTAGAACTGCACGGATTGCTATTGTCCCTTTATTTTCTACAGCTAAGAAATATTTGGATTCATACTTCCCCTAATGTGTTACTTTTGATCTTTTTATTCTTTATATGGGAGAGTTTCCCTGTTCCTGTCTTGTGCCTTAACTCCCGAGCTCATTTGTTCCTTTATTCCTGTCCTTTGACATGATTTCTTTTTGTGAAGTATGATTTGAAAGTATCCTCTTCCTTTAGACAAATTAGTTTTCTCAAACACAAAGGCTTCCTTGGAGTAGTGATCTGTCAAAATAGTGTGTGGAGGTAAAAGCTTGAGGCTGTTATTTATCAATGGGAACTACACTTCGACTTGTGTAGAAAGATTTGAAAATTATCCCTAAAGAACAGTGGGAGTCCCAGCTGAATACAGACATGATTCTGTGTCAGCAAGATTGCCTGGGAAAAAAATCCTTTCAAATGTAATGCTGAAAAACAATGAAGAGTATGTCATAAATAATCTAGTGTAAATTCTCCTTGTGTGTAACAGTCTATCCTGCAAAGGGTGTGTGGATTAAAACACAAAACAAGATAATAACAACAAAAAATATCACCATGTCTAGCACTAAATATCACAAGACACAATCAGAGCTCTGTAAGGAACCTTGCAATTCTAAGGGCTTCTTTTAAGAGCGGGATTGATGGAATGGGCCTTCGAAGATGGTAGTGTATAGGGTGTGTCTACCACTTACTTTTTGCAACCCATAAGGCAGATATTGTTGCCTCTGTGTATACCCCAGAGGTATGGAATACATTACCAACATGTGATGCTAGAAATGAAAGCAGTGAGCCTTGGAGTCATGCAGGCTACTTTTCTTCAAAACCCACACTCTTTTTGTCTATGTCCTAAGTGGATCCTGAACCTATTTTCATTTTTCTCAAATACCTTTCTGACTGCATGCAGTGTCCTCTACCGTGATTTAAGCTGAACTTGTGTTTGTGTCCTCACTGATAGTCACCAAGGTGACAGTTGCTACAAAAAGAGGGCTCTGGAGGGAAGCTGATTGACACCCCTACACAGTCAGGTAGTTCTGAGAGATGTACTTGCATATGGGGCTAGAGAGATGGTTCAGTGGTTAAGAGTACTGACTTCTCTCCCAGAGGTCCCGAGTTCAATTCCCAACAACCACACGGTGGCTCACAACAGTCTGTAATGGGATCCAATGCCCTCTTCTGGTGTGTCTGAAGAGAGCTATAGTGTACTCATATACATAAAATAAATAAATCTTTTAAAAAGAGAGAGAGAGAACTATATACAAAGTAGGTGATCAAGCACACTAGGCTTACAAATGCATACCACCACACCCACATACATGTGCAGTGAGAGCTTTACTTCTTGGGCCATCTCCCCTGTACCTTCAATGTGTGCGTGCATGTGTGTGCATGTGTGGTCGTAGATGTGTGCCGTGGCACACATATGAAGGTCAGAACACAACTTCGGGTGTCAGTCATCACCTTTCACCTTATTTGAGAGAGTCTCTTTGATTTCTTGCTGCTCTGTGTACCAAACTAGCTGGCCTAGACTGGTTTTGTGGGATTCTTTGTTTCTGTCCTGCATCTTGCTCCCAGGAGCCCTGGGACCAGGGGTGAGCACAATGACACCTGGCTTTACATAGGTTCTGGGGCTCTGAACTCTGGTCCTTACCCCTGTGTGGCAAGCACTTACCCACTGAGACATCTTCCCAACCTCCTCAATGCCTTTTTCTTCTTTTACTATATGGCCAAAGGATGAGACAGACGACACACTTGCCCCCTTGTTTGGGTGTGTGTGCAAAGGGTGGGGAGACAAGAAACAGGCCTGAAACATGGATGCAGGAAGATAAGCTGTGGGTGGCAGCAGCGTTAAGACAGAAGGACACAGAGGTGGAAATCTTGTGAGACAACCAAGAGGCAGAAGAAGGCCTCAGTGAGTACATCTCGCCTAGAGGAGGGCAAGTCTGGTGAGGGAGATAGTCAGAGATGGAGGAAAATTATATAAAGCTGCTGGGTTTAGATGAGGGGCAGGGCAAGGGTCCCTTACAGAATTTGGTAACAGGAATGAGAGAAAAGGTAGGCGGATGAAGGCCGGGCTCGTGCGTGCTGCCGGAAGCAACTGCGTAAATGGTGGAAGAACATGTTAGGGGAGAGAGCTGGAGCCGTCTTTTGGGGGTTTTATCATTGAGACATTTATTAACTAGGGATGTTAGAAAGATTCTAGAGTTTGAAAACGAAAGTCGATAGTGAGAATGAGGTGGGCCGAGAGACAGAGCGAGAGGGGTTCATCACAGTGGTATGTTTAAGTCTGGTGATCACTGTAATTTTGAAGTTGGGATGAAGTGCTATTTGGTGATATCAATAAAACTAATGTAATCTCTAACTCCAACTCCCGGTAGCTTCTGTTGATGATATGTACACATATCTTGTTACTGTGGGGTTTTTTTGTTTTTTGTTTTTTGTTTTTTTGTTTGTTTTTTTTTGTTTGTTTTTTTGGGGGTTTTTTTTGGATTAGTTAAAACAGGGAACCATTATGGTTTGAACATTTCCTATAAATCTTTATGTTAAAGTTTGGTCCCCAGATGGTGACACTATTTTGGAAAATGACTGAAACTTTAGGAGGCTGGACCTCGCTGGAGGAAGTAGGTCACTGGAGCATGACCTGGAAAGAGACCTTGTCCCCAGGTTCTGATGCTCTGCCTTGTTACAGGTCCAGAACTGATGGAGCTGGTGGTCATCAGGATCACATGCGTGAGTCACTACCTCCAGCTTGAACGAAGTTTAAACATCAGTGTTGCTCTGCTTTTGATCTGACATGTCCTCCACAGGCCCCAGGTTTAAGTGTGCTTCCTATTCCCAGTGTGCTGACATTGAGAAGATGGGGGATCTACTGTGAGGCTGTCTAGTTATTCCCCAGTAACTGTCAAAGGGTACCGCACTCTTCTTCTTCCCTTTGTTCCTGGGCCACCATAAGGTGAACAGCTTATTTTGCTGTGTGTTCTGCACCACAGCAGGCTATCCCATTACTGTCCCAAAGAACAACAGCACCAACACATTATAGATTGGGACTTTGGAACAATGATCCAAAGTAAAACTTTTGGCTATAGTCACTGAAAGCTGACATGAAGCAAGTCATCAAATGGATTTTTTTTTTGAGTCATCTGTAATATTTTGGTCTCATCTAAAATACTCCTGATTTGGCAGTCTTTGGCTCTACATATTATAAAGTTGCTATAACTTTACCTCAAAACACAAATGTCATTTATAAAAAACTAGAGAGTTGACTATAAGAAGTTAATTCTATAGACATAGTTATGGGTTTAGTTATGTTTCTCCAAAAGATACACTAACGTGGTAATCCCCAGTACCTCCGGGTGTGACATTATTTGCAAATTTGTTACAAGGAAATGATACTGGGGTGGAGAGGGCCTTAACCCACCATGATTTGTCCTCAAAGGACAAGCAGAGACACACACAAGGCAAAGGCCACAATGTGTTATAGTAGAAGGAATCAGATGAAGCTCTGGATTGCTAGTGGGCGCCAGAAGCTACAGGGATAAAGAGGCATTCTCCTCAGCAGGCTTCAGGGAGCAAGGTTTTGACACCTTACTCTAGCCTCTAGAGTTGGGAGACAATAAATATATTTTTATTGTTTTAAGCCAATCAGTGCTTTGTTACAATAGTCCTGAAAACAAATATAATACATGTCTGAGGTCTTCTCACTACATAGTCACTTATTTTATTGCTTCTTTTTAAACTGCCCTTTAAGATGCATGCTTCAGTGGCATCCAAATTTTCCAATTGTGGGGACATAACTCTAGAAAAAGCAACTTAAATCTAACTTTCTCTGCTTTCTTTAAAAGTAATACTAGCTTCAAAGAATTTGGGTTTGTTGTTGTTGTTTGTGGCCATTTGTGGGTAGCAGAGCATGTGTGCATTTTTGCTGTGTGCATGTGTACATATGTGAGCACGTGTGTGCATGTGTGCAAGTGTGATGTGTACATGTGTGCATGTGTGTTGTGTGCATGTGTGCATATGTGAGCATGTGTGTGCATGTGTGCAAGTGTGATGTATACATGTGTGCTGTGTGCATATGTGAGCATGTGTGTGCATTTGTGCATGTGTGCAGTCCCACCATTCCAGAGACAGGGAGTGGAAGAGAAAAGAAGACATTTGTGAATTCAGAACCAGTCTAGACATTACAGTGAGACCCTGTCTTGAAAATCCCAGGGCTGGGGATGTAGCTCAGTAGTATAGTACTTGCTTAACACGGAGGGGTCCTTTTATCTTTACCTCAAGACACAAATGTCATGTATACAAAACCAGACAGTTGACTGCAGGAAGCTAATTGTGTAGACAGAGTTATGGGTTTAATTGTATCTTTCCAAAAGATATGCTAAAATCTGAATCCCCAATATCTTGGAATGTGACATTATTTGCACAATTTGCACAGTAAAACACACACACACCAACACACAGAGAGAGGGAAGGAGGGAGGGAGGGAGGGAGGAGAGAGAGAGAGAGAGAGAGAGAGAGAGAGAGAGAGAGAGAGAGAGAGAGGAGTCTTTCTTGAACAACACAGTTAAAAATGATAATACGATAATTAGTTCACTAACTTGTGATATAACAGAGGTATTTCAGGAATAAATATAAAGGAACTCTTCTTTTCTAGGGGTCCATTTTGGAGGGGAGAGCATCACTGTAGATCTGCCCTCTACAGTACAAAGGGAAGAGGCTCCTGGTCCTTGAGGTCCCTTATTAGCTCCTGGGAGCTGGAGGAAGTCAATGCAAGGATATTACACAATATAAAAGCATTGGACACTTAAAAAGTTACTCCTCCTGTGACCATTTCACGGTAAGCTCAGGTGGAAACCTAGGGTTAACCTGGAGGCACAGCTCAGCACAGGTGCCTCTGGGACTCACTGATTTAACCATGTCTGTGGAGCTACTGGTCTAACTGGTGTGCGGTTACAGTCACCTGAACTCACCTGCAAGAGCTGCAAGCCAATCGAATTGTGCACTTCAAACAAACATCACTTCTCTAGGGAAGGCATCTGCCAAGCATTAGCAACAATACCTTCCAGTGAAGTTTCCTGGATCTAAGTTTACAGATCTAAGGACATTGCATTCTGTGGACATATTAATACAGAGGGACCCGACTCTTTCTTGTGAACGTTCCGATGCCTGGCAGGCGTTTACACTCACATGGAGAAACCCTTTCAAATGAGAAGCTGTTCTCATTGACCATCATACAGGGAACAGGAGCACCTACTCCTTTAGAAGTAAATGCTTTAGTAGGGCACAGTGCTAGGGCAGCTACTTTGGGATGCTGAGGCAGGGGAATTGCTTGAGACCAGGAGTTTGAGGTCGGCCTAGAAGATAGCAAAATCCTAACTCAAAAGCAAGTTTGTTTTTCTCTAATACCCATATAATATGTATTCACTGAAGATCAATTAAAAATATTAAAAGAAAAAACACACAAAGGGGAAATCCCAAAACAGTCATTGGTCCTTAAGCACAACTTTTACTTATCCCTCCAGACTTATTTCGTTATACTTTTGATCCCCCTCCAAAATATGGTAAAATGATATTCTTATACTGTGCTTTGTGTCCTGTTACTAATATCATTTCTCTTTTATGGATTACCATAGGTTAACTAAGCCGTCCCTTGTTGATGAACATCTAGATCTACTCTTGTGCTATTGTGTATTAACTGCTAAATTTAAGTTATTTGACATATTTAAATTATTGCCTTAGGATAACTGCAGGTAGAACTAATATGATAAAATATATGCATTTAAAACATTTGAGACATATTTACAGTGTCTCTCACAACTTTGCTTTGTTTTGTACCCTTATAACAATATAGGAGAAGGCCTACAGATCTTAAACTTTTTCTGTTCACAACTCCTTTTTAGAAGATTTTGAGAATCTTTTAGAAAATCTTGGGAAACTGAGTGTATAAAATGGGTATGCAAATCAAAAATTTACTGGCAATAGCTCCTAAAAAAATTTACTTTAAAACAATTCTCTGGCATAAATATAATTGTATTGCCTATGAAAGAGAGTTTGCATACTAGTGCTTATTTATTTTTACATAAAGAATGAAATCTTGGCTGAATACTGCAGGACAGAACATCGTCAACATTTTTAATTCTATTTTTTCTATTTTTTGTCACGTGTATGGTATGCATGTATGCGTACAAAAGCTTTTGCATTTGCAGGGGCACACACTTGTGCAATTACACATTTGTATGTGTGTGCGCGTATGCAGAAGCTCTAGGTTGATGGTAAGAATCATCCTCCATAGCTTGTCTACCTTACTTGTTGAGGCTGAGTCTGTCAATCAAACCCAAAGCTCAGAGACATAGCTCCTCCTGTAGCCCGTTTGCTCTCAGGATCCACCTTCCAGAGCTGGAATTCTGGAGGTTGCTTGGCCACCTGGGACATCTGCGCATCTGACTGTAGAACTTGTACTTCTGTAGTGAGGACTTTAACAATCAACCGTCTCCCCAGCCTCTCTGCAACATTTTTAGAGCTGATCAATATTTTGATTTTATAATTGTCAATACTAAGAATACCACGCCTCATGAATACATTGTACAAAAACGCAGAAGTATGCTTAGAGCCATTTCAGGAACTGCTAGACGTTCTGTCCTAATCCCAAGCCAAAATTCATTTAATGATTTGTTATGAATTCGAGTCAGTCAGCAACTAAAACAGGAATGTGTGTGTGTGTGTGTGTGTGTGCTGATGCACGTGCATGTGCCTGTAGATGTCAAAGTACAAATGTGGGTGTCATCAAGCACATCCCATCTTTCTGTTTCCCTATTAGGTCTCTCTGTCGCCTGGAACGCACCAATAGGCAAGGCTGACTGACCAGTGAGACCCAGGTTTCCTGTCTCCACCTCCCACGTACTGGGATTACAAGCAAATACCACCATGTCCAGCTTTTTAATAAATATGCATTTGAGCTTATATTCTCCGGCTTATAAGGCAAGCACATTATTGATGAGCAATCTTCTCAGCCTTCAAATGGCAGTTTTTAAATTCAGACATCCTAACAGAACACAATACAAAGATGATACAACACTAATGTGATTAAGTGCTGAGGAAAATATTAAAAGTTTTTCCCCATAATTACACCGCTATGTTACTATATGAGCAGAAGCCTTTGTGTTTACAGTAAATACACTGCAATTCATAACATACTCTCAAGTCTGAGCTGAGGTATTCTGGGTAGTGTTTACTGGCACTGTGGGAAATGAGCGCACGCGCAGTGGAAACGGTGTTCTGCATTTATAACCAAGGCTGCAGGACGTCATATGATACCTTGTGAGAAACTGCTTTAGGAAACGCTTTGACTTCATTGTGGCTTAGTTTTAAATTCATTTTTGGTCATTCTGGGTTCAGAAACCCTTCCACAGTTGCCAATTTCATGGGCCTCACACACTCACACAGATGAGTATAAAACCCTATTGTGTGATCATGCCTGCAGTTTAAGAAGCTAGGTGGGCAAAAGCACTTGGCAGGCAAGCGTGGCGACTTGAGTTTGGTCCCTGGCACCCACATAAGGGTAGAAAGAAAGAACCAGATCCACAGAGCTGTCCCGTGACCCCCACATGTACACCATGATACCCTACAACACACATCGTGCCCCAGGACAATAACAAAATAAAGGCTTTAAAGAGCCTGGATATGATGAGCTTTTCTTTCTTCCCTCACTATTATTGCAAGGGGAAGGGTTGAGATCTTTTTGCTGTTTAAGTTTAGTGTGTGTGTGTGTGTGTTTTGCTGGGCCTTGAGTGTGCTAGGCACACCAGTTTACTAGTGAGCCCCGAATTTCATTTCTGTAATCATGTCCGAACTTGGCGCTGACCCTCAGTATATTCAGCATGGTTTTCCAGCTGCTCTGAGCCCCTTCGACGTCTTCACAGCCTTTCTGGATTTTGAATGCTCCTTGGTCCTGTCCTATACTCTTCTTCGTTTATGCTCAGGTACATGGCACAGCTGCCTCAGGTGTTTTCCAGGATCCTGAGGCCAGTCAACAGGCCCCTGGGGATCAACCTCCTTTCATCCAGGGAAATGAAAAAAAGTCGGAGGCAGAAGGCTTTGTTGTTTTATTAAGACAGGGTCCTCTCTCTCCAGCTGACTTAGAAGTCACAATTGTCCTGCCTCAGCCTCCCCGGTACAGAGATTTAGACTTGTGTCACCATGCTGAGTTCTGTTTGTTTCTCAAAGCTCAGCTTTCCGAGTACTGATACCAGACAGGGTCTTGCTGTGTTGCCCATGCCTGCCTAGAACTGCTGGGTCTAGATCATCCGTCCACCTCAGCCTCTCTTGCAGCTGAGACCATAGGTTGCTCTATTTTGCTGGGTTACAGCTTACAGTTGCAACTTCTTTCTGGAGGGAGCTCTCCTGGTAAAACCTCGAGCAGACGGAAGTGGAAGTAGAAGCACTCACTGAGCAGGAAGCCCCGCCTAGACGACCTGTTCTTTGTTGGCTACAAATGCTTTCCTGAGCTGTGAATCAACCTTGGGCCTGTGCTCTCTTTGATTGGCACGTGACCTCCTTCTCTCTGAAGGAGGCAGTTGAGATGGAAACCCAGATGTGTCTCTGCCTACTGACACTGGCTGTAGGTTGGGATTGATCTGTGCTGTTGACACTCAAGGCAACTTACAGTCAAGGCAACTTATAACCACCGGGATCATTCGTGCCTCAGTTCTCACTTCGGTGAAACGTACCTCCTTCACAGAGATACTGAGATGATTTCCTCACTCCAGAAAAGCTCTCCTGGCCTGGCTTATTGAGAGCACTAACGGAGGAGTAAGGGTGTGGCTGGATGGTAGAGCATAAGGCCCTGAGTTGGGGGAGGTGGGGCGAGCTAATGAACTAATAATGCAAAGGAATGGGAAGGAGTGGGAATGGATGGAAAGGTTTAAAGGGGAGAGGACTGTCTAGGTGAACACAGAGGCCACCCTGAGTTTTTGGAGGGAGGTCAGCAGACCGGCTTGTCTTGTCTTTTTTGTTGTTGCTGCAGACTTTCCCACGCCGCTGGCAAGAGGGTGAGAGCAGCCCCGCAAGTGGAGGAGAAGGAGCAAAACCCGCGGCGCGGGTCGGGCCAGGTCGAGGTGGAGGAGCTGCGGCTGCGGGCTGCCGGGCGCGCAGAGAGAGCGCATTGTGCGGGAGCGTTGAATGGAGCAGGGCTGTGTGCGGGCGGACTCGCACGGATTAGCCTGCTTTCCCATGAACTACAAAAGAATGCTCGAATCTGGGGCATTTGTCATCAAGGGGCAGGCTGCGCAGGATGCAAGGTAACCGGAGCTTTTCCCGGGCTGCCGCAGTCTTTGGGGACGCGGGTCACTCTAATCCTTCCTGTTTATATTGTGAACGCGTCGGCAGCGAGGCTTAAGAAGGGCCGTGGTAAATATGCATCGCAATGCTGGCATTCCTAAACAGCTACGTCCTCGGCTTGTTTTTCATTTGTAGTGTGGGGAACCGGCACGGTTGCCTCTCATGTATTCAGTCCCGGCCCAGAGCGGCTGGGCAGCTGAGACAGAAGCGCAAGGCTGCCTTTCTGCACACAGAACCGGCTTTGGCCCTTGTATATTCCTGTGTGTTTACACAGTTGCTTCCCTGGTTTAGTTCCTTCCATGACTGAGGATCTCAGAAGATTGTAATGTAAAACTATCCAGGCACAGCTAATTTAACAGCGAGTTATTAGAAGAAGTTAAAAACCAAACCAAACCAAACCAAACAAAAGAGAGTCTTCATGGTGTTTGTAGAAACCAGAAGATAAAGTGGACCTTGTTAAGAATCCCAAACAACACATTTCCCCTTTAACTGGAATTTGATCTCTCTCAGAACCGACTATCTCAGGCCTGTGAGTCTGTACAATTAAATATTTGTGAATGGTGAAATCTGAGGTGACCCCACGCCTAATTGAAGGCACAAAACACACCAACATGCTGGAGTTGGGTCTGGAGCCAGAACTTCCTCATAGCTTGGTGATGTCTTCCCACGCACAAAAAGACACAGAGGATTCTCGAAGGCCCACGGGGCCAAATGATCAAGCACCGTCTAAGCGTCTTTGTTCTCAAAAAAGGAGTGAAGGTATTTTTCCTGTTTTGTTTATTTATTATTTAACTCCACAACCATTTAAAGGTGATTAAAAGACTCCAAGGAATCTTTGTTAGGATTAGGAAAATAATATGATGTTCTGCTTGTGGCGGGAGAAGAGGGATCTGGGTCAATACAGAACAGCCCTTGGGAAAAGTGAAAGAGGCCAGGACAGGACAGGGCCCCTTTGAAGAGACTGTTAGCCATGGGTCCCAATTTGGAATGACTTAACAAAGATCCTGACAAAAAGTCTCTAACTCCGTACTCGGTACAGTTAGCATCTCTGCAGAGGACCAGAGAATTTCTCTGTGTCATTCTTACTTTCCTTCCCTGTCTCCCGCCAATCCCGAGGCTTCCTTCCTCTAAGATGCACCCGGCCCAGCATCTTACCTACTCTATGGTACTTCCCTAAGCTTTGGTTCCATTTAAAGTACCAGAAACAGTGATGGTTGGAAGGAGATGGTTAATGGGGCAGCGTGTGCAAATACTGCAGAGATGGCTGGGACCTTCTCTCTCCATGGTGACTAGCAGAGCCCTTGGTCTCAGAAACATGTGCTTCATATTTCTGCACCAGTTATGCAGGAGTTTCTAGCATGCATATGGCTGCTTACAACTCTATGATTCTAGTTCTGTGGACTCCAACACCCTCTTCTGGGCTCCTTGGGTCCCAGGCATACATGCGGCACACATATACATGTAGGCAAAAACATACACACAAAATAAAAATAAACATTTTTAAAACTAGCATTTAAAAAAACTAGATTAAGATCTCAGTGTTTATTTGGTAATCACTTTACAGTTAAAGAACATCTAGCTTTTCCACACAAGCAGAATGCAAAATCCAAGCATTTAAAACTAATTTGACAAAAAAACAAAACAAAACAACAACAACAAAATAATTGTATAAGGCACAAGTGTAAGGACCTGGACCTTCCATCCTGAGCCTGAGACCAGCCAATGCCATGAGCTACTGGAGCAGCAAATGGAAAGAGTTATTAATTTCCTTATCAAAGGAGATTTCGGTGCTTTCATCCTATTTCATAATTAAAGCCACGGGTCTGAGAAGCACCATTGCGGCGCGTGCCACCTCTGGTTATTTTTCTTGTCTTTATTTGCAACATACTGTGGAATATTTTAAAGAAGACATCCCTCCTATCGAGCCATCCTTCTTGTCATTTGGTGCCACATCTATGAGCAAGGGTTTACATAACTCTGGGCTGGTGCGTAACTCTTAGTGGTAGAGCATGTGCTTAGCATGTACGAGGCCCTGGTGGGCCAATGCAGAAGAGGCCTTTCCTGGCTGCCCGCAGATGCCCTTCTAGATGCCATTGGATCAAGACGTATAGAACGCTTGGTTCCTGCAGCACCATGTCTGCTTGCATGCTGTTGTGCTTCCCACCACGATAATGGACGGAACCTCTGAAACTGTGAGCCGGACCCAGTTAAATGTTTGCCTTTATAAGAGTTGCCTTGATCTTGATGTCTTTTCACAGCAACAAATCCCAAACTAAGACAACCACCAGTCACACAAAAATCTAAATTGTTTACATGGTTACACAGAAAATGACCCTTTTTTTCATTGGTATCGTTTTGTTTTTCAAGACAGGGTTCCTCTGTGTAGCCCTGGCTGTTCTGAGACTCACTAAGTAAACAAGGCTGGCCTTGAACTCACAGAAACCACTTGCCTTCTTTGCCCCCTGGGTGCTGGGATTAAAGGCACTGCCACCACCTCCCACCTGACATGATACTTTTTTTTTTTTTTGAGGATCGCCTCACATTAGTTGAAAGACATATTTTCTTTCTAGAGGGCATGAGGGGCTTGGAGGCCACCAGCCATCTGTGATTTACAAACAGGGAGTGATGGTTACTTCCTTATTACTGTGATCAAATGCCTTGCAAGAAGCAGTTTAAGGCCAGGCATGGTGGCGTGGCGCCTGTGGTCCAGGAGACAAAGGCAAGCAATCTCTATGAGATTGAAGCCAGTCTGTCCTCCAGGCAAACTCCAGGCTAGTCAAGACTACCTAGTGAGGTCCTCCCTCCAAACAACAACAAACCCAAAACAATCAGAAGAGGCAGTTTAAGAAGGAGGCGATTATGTTGGCTCCCAGTTTGGTGGGGTCATCATGGTACAGAGGTCGCGATAACAGGAATATAAGGCAGCCGGTCAGGTCGTGACTTCAGTCAGGAAGCAGAGTAAGCTGAGTGCAAGTCCTCCGCTTGGCCCCCTCCCCGCCCCTTTATTACTCAGACTGAGACTATGCTAGCTAGTATGGTTCAGAGTCATCTTAGAAGAGGGAACCCCAGCTGAGAAATTGCCTTCATTAGATTGGTCTGTGGACGGACAAGCCAGGGAGTATATTCTTCATTAGTGACTGATGTGGGTGGGCCCAGCCAACTAAGGGACTTTCCAGTCCTAAGAGATCCCGGGTTGTATGAGAAAGCAAGTTCAGTGAAGCAGGGGGCCTCACCAGTAAGTAGTGTCCCTCCATGGTCTCTGCTTCAGCTCCTGCTTCCTGACCGTGCTTGAGTCCCTGCAGTGCCCTGACTTTCCTCAGTAATGGACTGTGATGTGGAACTGTAAGCCAGATAAACCCTTTCCTCCTCAAGTTGGTTTTGATCAGTGTTCTATCACAATAATAGAAAGCCGACAAGACAGGGACCTCCGCTGACCACAGTCAAGGAGAGACTTTTCTCATTGGCCAAACATCTCTTGACATATCCTCAAAGATAACACCCAGAGATGAGTCTCATGGGATTCCAAATCCAACCAACATGAAAATGGATATTAACCATCATGGGGAATAGGTTTAGGTAGGTATCTCTGCATATGACATGCTCTAAGCAGAAGTATCTTGCTTTTATAAAACTTCATGCATGGTCATATTAACTGGGCAGTTTTCTGTTTGCTTGGCCTGCTGCTGGGCAAAACTGTAGCTTTGTATTTAGTTCCTGTCCTTAGGATTTACTTGGGGAAATAACACACGGGCATATGCAAGAAGACTAGAAGATTGAATAGTAAAACACAACCACCACCACCACCACCACCACCACCACCACCACCACCAGCACCACAGCCTCCCCTGCCGGCTCCCATAGAAATCCTGTAAGAAGTCAGCTTGGAAGATGCTGCTTTCAGATACTGAATTAATTACTTTTCTTGTTGCTATGACAAAGTACCTGATAAAAGCACTGAAGAAAGGAAGGAAGGAAGGAAGGAAGGAAGGAAGGAAGGAAGGAAGGAAAGAAGGAAAGAAGGAAAGAAGGAAAGAAGGAAAGAAGGAAAGAAGGAAAGAAGGAAAGAAGGAAAGAAGGAAAGAGCAGAAAATGACTGTTGGTCCCTGGATGGCTAGATAAGAACCTTTCTTTCAAAGACCATTAAATTAAATATAATCTCCATTTTGGTATTCATTTACATGGACAAAGATGTCTTCAATCATGCCAATCAAATCTTAATATCAATTAGTTTGGAGCAAAAGGATTTGTAGTGTTTTTTGGTTGTTTTTTTTTTGTTTTGTTTTGTTTTGTTTTTGTTTTTTAACCTTTTCATTGTTTCTTTTTGAATCGCTCAGTTTAAAAGTGAATAAAATATTAGCATAATTACTTTTATAAAAAATTTAAATGGAATCTGTCAGAAACATGACAGGAACATGGGAAAGGGGTTATTCAAGAGACCAAGGAGAGAGAGAGACAGACAGACAGAGAGAGGGGGAGAGAGGAAGAGAGAGAGCGAGAGAGAGCACTGAAAGAACAACTTATAAAGAGTAGAGATTTGTTTTGGCCCTTGGTTCCTGACACTTTTGAAGATGACCATTTGGCTTCATGCACTTCTCTGCTCACATGCACCAGGAAGCAGAGTGAAGGAGGCGTGGGAACCCTGCTTTCTCCTGAGCCCTCCACCAGTGTGAGGATGGGGCTGCGTTTAACAAAGGAGGGTCTAATCCTCTCTGGAAACATCTTGACAGACAAGCCCAGGGTGTGCTGGTTCAGAGGTTCTCAATCTTCCTAGCTGAGACCCTGTAACCCAGTCCCTCAGGCTGGCTGACCCCAACCATAAAGTTATTTTTGTTGTGCTTTCATAACTATAATTTTACTACTGTTAGAAATCGGAATGTAAATATCTGTGTTTTCTGATGGTCTTAGGCAACCTGTAAAAGGGTTGTTTGACCCCCAAAGGGGTCATGACACATGGGTTGAGAACCACTGTCCTAGATGATTTTAAGTCCAGTCAAATTGGGGGTAAAGAGTAAAGATCATATGTCTTAGCTCAGGTATGATGTTTTAGATGTGGGAGTCCACCATTCCTTGGCTATTCGTTCTCTGTCTTTGTACTTTGCTGTACTCCTTGGGTGAATCCTGACAGGTCTAAGCCTCACACATTACTCTGGCCAGTGACTGATTAATCAAAAACATGTGATACAGTTCTGGACAGTTAAATATGAAAGGAAGACCTATGAAAGAATTTTAGGTTTTTCTTTTCTTTTTTTCTTTTTTTGACTAGTGGATATGTGTAATTTATTTCTTTTTTAATTAATTAATTTCTTCCATATTTTATTCTCCCCACCCCTGTCCACCCTCCATCCCATACTTTCTCCCCTCCCCCTGTCTCCACGCCCAATCCTTCCTGACCTCTGAACTCCCTAGGGCCTCCAGTCTCTTGAGGGTTAGGTGCATCATCTCTGAATGAACACAGACCTGGCAGTCCTCTATTGTATGTGTGTTTGGGGCCTCATGTCAGCTGGTGTATGCTGCCTGTTTGGTGGTCCACTGTCTGAGAGATCTGGGGGGAGGTCCAGATTAATTGAGATTTCTGGTCCTCCTACAGGATTGCCCTTCTCCTTAGCTTCTTTCAGGGATTTTAGGCTTTTCAAAAGGAAATAGCAGAGGAGGTCCCTGTTTTTCTACCTCTCTAATGTTCTTGCCTAATGATACAAGTCTTAGAGCTACTATAGGCATCTTGTGACTGCAAAACAATATGCCTGAAACCAAAAGCCACCATACTGAGAACAAGGGAACAGAAAGAAGGAAAGAATGACATGACCTTGGTTTGGTCACCCATTGACACTAGAATGAGAAAATACATGCTAGAAAGCCTAAAGCTTGCTTGCAACAGAAAGCAACATGTATGAGGTAGAAAGCATGGTGACACGTATGTCAGTCTCACAGGACAAAATAGTTCTTTTCTTGAAATGAGCGCGCACACACACACACACACACACACACACACACACACACACACACAAGTACAGCTAAAATTACCCGAAAGTCCGATTTGTCCCAGTTCTATGAGTATCACTCGGGGCCCCTCTCCATGCACAGAAGGCAGACAGCTATGGAAACCCTATTCTTTACAAGGCATGTCATCTCATTGGTCACTTTTAACAGCTCAAGGCTTCCTCATCAGACAATAAAATGGTGGCAAAAGGATTTCAAGGGCAAGGCCTTGCTCGCAAGTTCACAGTTAGGAAGCAGAGTCACATCAGTGGTCTCTCCTCTAGTTAGTATTAGTTCCCAGCTGCCAGCACTCTGCTGTGTGCCCAGGGCAATAGCAGAGCACTTTAAGAAAACACATAAAGATAGGTTCCGCATTCTGTCTCTTCAAGCCTGTGTACTGACTCTCTGGTGTGGAAAGGAAAATGGTGGAAAGAATTGTGTCTACCCTGGCTTACCTTACCAGTTCAGTGGCAGCCAGTGTGGGAATGAGCAGAAGAGGAGAGAGAGGAAATGCTGTGAGTTTGTGTCTTAGATGTGTTTCTCTCTGCCGGGCATGTGCTGAAGACATAAGTTCCCAGTGTGACTGTAGGAAGCAGGTAGAAGCTTTAACCACTGCCGTCTCATGAGAGGCCTACTGGCCACTAGAAGGAGGTTCTGGGTCTCCAGGCGCTTCCTTTTTCCCTATGGTTTTCCAGCTGTGAGACAAATCACTCTGCTCAGCTATACATTCTGGCCATATTGTGTTCCTATCCTAGAGCTTTGGTGATCACTACAGATCTTTGCCCCCTGTCCTCCTCCCGCCTAAGACTCCAGCCCACGCTTTTCCTTCAGTCTGGGCTGCATCTTCATCTAAGGCAGGGACACTTGTGAAAGGGCTGCTGAATTCCTTGCCATGAGACCTGGCTTCTGCACTAGTACTAAAGATGCAGCAACGCCTGAGCGTCCCCTACCCCATTGCAGTCTTAGCATCTCCCCTAGTTGAGAGAGCTGAAATATGCATCGCCACATGTTCCCTGAAGTTGGGTGGGGATAAGGATGCTGGTGGGGATAAAAGTTGGGTGCACATCACCCCTGCTTAAGATAGAGTGCTTTAGATCAGTGGTTTGTAACTTCTGGGTCGCAATCCCTTTGTGGTCCAAGGGGTCACTTAAGACCATCGGAAAATACAGACGTTTAATGACAATTCATAACGGTAGCAAAATTACAGTTATGGAGTAGCAACAAAAATAATGTTATGTTTGGGGGTCACCACAACACGAGAAACAGTATTAAAGAGTTACAGCATTAGGAAGGTTGAAAACCACTGCTTTAGAATTTTAAGTTGCAATCAGCCCTAGGTACCACACAGGCACTTTTGCTATTGCAAATGACCTCTGACATAGAAAGGTGAGCTGGGGTCAGGCTGGACACAGACCCTGAGACTTATGATAAGTGATACCTCCTTCTTATTTCGTCTTTAGAAAGGTGTAGTTGGTGCTTTGCAGCCTGGCCTCAGCTGCAGCCCAAAAGGTAAAGTGTAAGACCAAAGTAGCCACGCTTGGAGCTAAAGGCTCTCTCCACTGACCTACCAGGTAAAGCCAACCTTGGGAGACCTAGGTCATCAGTCGTGGCTTATTCACAGAGAAGAAGAATCCGAGTTTCAAACTCTGCCTTCTTTGTCACACATTTGGTTTATATCATTTTCCTTGGGGGAGGGTCAACCGTTTCCTTATAGTGTTCTATAAGGAAGAGCCAAACAATATGTCCAGAGCTTGGCAGTATCATGCTTGAGCACGTCCTGACATAGATCAGGTTAGAACCTGTCACCTAGAATAGAGATGAGCCTGTCTCTGGGGAGAGGCAGAAAGTAGCTGTCAGTACTTGGGTGGTCAGACAAGGTCCCTTCTTTCAAAAACCATTGTATTCCCAGCTTCTATTAAATGCCTCTACTGTTGGGTGGCACTGAAGGAAGTTACCCAGATGGTCTTGCTATGGGCAGTTCTGATCCCAGAAACTGAAGTCACAGTTTCAACGATATCACCTTGAATTTAATATCCATAAGTAGACTCAACTTGAGTTTCCTGATTTTAGTGAAAAGGAATTGAAAAAGTAAGATTTATTCATGCAAAGGAATTCAGACATAGGGTGTAACATGAAAGAAGGCTCAGAGACAGACCTAAGATTTAACAGAGAGATGCTGATAAGTGACAGAAAAAAATGGCAAAGGTGACATTAGAACAATGGCAAAAAAAAAAAAAAAAAAAAAAAAAATCACAGGGAAATGCCTGAAAAAAATCATAGAAAAATGCCTTTTTCTATATCTAAAAGACATAGAAACAGGTTTGAGTATAAATACCATGCACAGGACATGTTTCAGTCCCAGACAGTCCCATATGCTATAAGGTGCTTGAAATGTGGGGAGAAAATGAGGCCTGGCCTCTTGGATTAGACACTGAGGTAGTATACTCCACCCACCCAGAAGCCTTTGCCCCCATCTTTACTCCTGGCAGCAGCTGGCCAGAGATTTCATCTCAGAAGTCAATTGTGACTGGCAGATGCCTGTTTTCCTCTAGTCAGTGATTGGTCTGGGTGTGGACTTGAGACTCTTGCTAACAGGATAGAAGGTCTGGTGTTTAGTGTTAGTTGTCAATTTGGTTGGACTAAGAGGTACATAGAAGGTTAGTGAGACACACCTCTGGGTGTTTCTGGGAGTTTGTTTGCAGAAATGGTTATATCCTGAGGGCTCTGATCTAAACAGTGCACCAATCCTTCAATTGATGAATAAGATGGTCGCACTAATAGGAGGCAGGGCCTTTGCAGAAAGTTGATCAGTGGGTCTGTCCTTACTCTGTTGTTGTCCTTTTTTCTTCTTGGCGGCTTGGGTGGGAGCTGATGAGCTGCTAGTTAGACCTTCTCCGCCATGATTGACTGATGCCTCTGAAACCATGAGCCAACAAAGTTGACCTTTCCTCCTGAAAGCACCTTCTGCTGGGTATTTAGTCAGTGTGACAAGAAAAGTAACGAGTACACAGGAGACATTTGCAGAGAACGCCCCTTCCTTGACCAAATGCAAGTGAAAACTTAGGATACATGAAGCACTGTGAACCAACTCTGAAGTCTGAGATGACAAACATTTGCATAAGAAACCAATACACAAAGCATAGAAGAGCAGAAAAATGGGAAGAGTATTCTAGAGCTCAAACCTTCCCTGAAGTCGTGCACCCTCCAGACTCTTTAGGGGAAATAATGAATAACCTTTGTTATTTTATAATACTGGGGGGATCAAGCCTAGAGACTTGTCATGCTAAACTACCAGCCTACCACTGAACTATACCCTCAGTCCAACTATGACTAATCTTTATGGTTTTCACTATGATGAACTGTTTTCTTCATCATAATCCAACACAGGCTAAGGGAACCAAAGAACTCCCTTCTCATGTGTTTCTATTTCTTATGTTTTTTTTTTAAGTGAATTTTTGTTTTCAATTGACACATAGTAATTCTACTTATTTATGGGTTACAGTGTGACATGTACTGTATGTAATATGGAATTATCATATCAGACTAATTAGCATTTCTGTCACCTTAGACATTTAGCACTTCTTTGTGCTAGGAGCATTGGGAATCTCCTATAATAGTTGTTTTGAACTCTCTATTAATTGACAACCAACCAAGACAATTCTACCACCCTCTAGAATGTTTCCGATTTCTTTAAATGATGCATTATATCAAGTCCTGAAGAAATGGAATACATTTTTTAAAAATCTGAAAAATTCTGAGAGCTAAGCAAAAGGTTATGGAAAAATAGAGTTCTTTTCAAAAACAACAGGCTATGTTCATATTTGCCAGATTTTATGAGAACAGCATTGGCTTTGAAAAACATGTCTGATAATGTTGATCTTGGACGTGGTTAACTTACTGTCTGTCCAGTGGTAGATTCCCACCGAGAGGCAGCCTTCTCTTCCCCCTCTTTATGTCCTGATGGTGCTAATGATTCCTATATGACAGACACACCAAAGAATGCATTCCGTTGACAGACAGATGGGGGAACGCGTGAAATTCACACATATATTTACTAAGTCAATTCTGAAGTACAAACTCCTCCCTGGCAAGGTCATATCTCTGCAGTGGTTTGCTCTCACCTATTTCTTTGAATGTGTGCTTCCTGCTAACCACAGCAGTCGCCTCAGAATGCCAGTTACTGGTCTTCAATAGAGGTTTAGTGATCAGGGTTTAGTGATCAGCTGCCTCCAACCAGTGATTTGGTTTAGTGATCAGGGGTTTTGATCTGTGCCTTTTGTTCCAGCTCGATATTCTCATGTAGTTTGGATTAATGAGACAAGGAGGAACTTCCAACATAACACACGCAGCAGTGCATTTTCTCTGTGAGTGCATATTAATTATGTGTGTGATCTTCCTACAAGGAAAACAGAATCACCCCACTCTCTCCATTTTCACTTTTTGCCCAGATTCCTGTTGCTTCTTTCTCTGTTGCTGTTGCTGGTGGTGGTTTGTTTTGAGAAATTTTGGGATAGCGTAGGGACAAGAACTTTGGCTTTGCTGTTGATGGTAACAGAAATTTCTTCAGGCCTTTTCCCCCCTGCTCTCTGTGGTCCTTCATCATGGGGAAAGGGTAATGCTGGCAAGGCCTGGGACTGAAGGTCACGCTGCTGCCTGGCTTTGTGGGGACAGATGGCCATTGCTCATCATGTTAGCAAGAAGCTTGGTCTCCACTTCTGGACATCAGCTGCTCACTATGTCTATTAAGTGATAATTTAGCTTTAGGTGGCACCAACCCTAGTGCCGTCTGTCCCGTCTCCTGCTTCCATAATGGGAAATATTTGGACAGTGACACTTTCCTTCCTGGCTTTCACCATGAAACAAAGCAGGCTTTTAGGTAGGTATAACAACTAAGATAGTCATAGATACCTCTGCATCTCATTAGTGTGACCCTGCTCTGCTGAGAAGGTATTATGAATTTAAGAGACATTGTTGCAAGCTATCTGAAACAAAAATCCCTTTTAGACACTATTTTATGTGACTTCTGAGGATTAAATAAGTTAGTGTCCTCAGCATCGTATTTCCATTTAAGGGCAATATAATTTAAGTACTGGCATGGGAAAATGTCTAGGGATATAAGAAGCGAAGGAGAAATAGCTGGACACTTTGCATAATATATTCAATATTGGCACGAAAATATGCCAGTTTGTTTCTTACGTGTACTTCCTGTTAGGTTCCTGGAGGGTCCAGAGTCAAAGTGAAGTGACATTCAATTACATTGACATTTTTAGAAGCTGTTGAAAAGGAAAGCCAAGCAGACACAACCCTACAAACATAAGCAATGGAAGCCCCAAGGCTGGGGTTGGGGGAGAGGGTGGAATGGGGGGGAAACAGATGGGGGGGGCAGGAGCTGTCACCGAGAGATGGAGCATTGCTTGGTTTACAAAGAGTGTTAACTTCCTGGGTCATTGCAGCTTCATTGACAAACTCTGTTTCTGAAGTGGCTTTAAGTTCGCCAGAGGAAATACGTCATTAATATTAATTAGTACAATTAATATGCAACTATGTGCAAATATATGCAGAATCCTCACACTTGAATTCTATACATCCGGGCAGCTGTTCCTTGGGTTGTTGGTTAAGGTACTGGCTAGAGGACTTCAAAAACCTTTATTATCTTATTTTATTTCTATTCCCCTGTTGTCCCATGACACAAATACAGCACATAGAATATATAGTACAATAACAGAGAAATTATTGAGCCCGGGGCTACAGAACATTACACTGTGAGATGGTATGGAGGTATACATCATGAAATCTTATACTTTCACTAAAACAACAAGTTTATTTGGAGGGAATAAATAGAACTCAATGGACAATGACAGGGGCTGAGCAGGGCTCGCATCTTCTTTGATCTTCTATTGGCTGAGAGAGGCCTGGTGTTCCTGTTGACCCTGGTCCCTCCTACTGACCTGTAGAGAGGCTGAGGCCTGGTTGTCTCTACTCGGTGGTGCCACTGCTGCTAATTTGTGTTTGCTCTCCTGATTCTGCCAAAGTAGACTGCTGATATATCTGTAAAGTGTTTTCAAGTGGATGGAGCTGCCGTGCTAACCTATGAACTGAACTGCTGATTTCCAGACAACACAGATAAGAGTTGCTCCAAAGAACCTTTCTAAACAGGTCCACTTCCCCTGTATCCTTTCTTTCCCACTACCTCTGGTGTTGGGATAGAAGAGAGGTTAAAGCGTTTAAGAACTATTATTAAAAAAAAATAGGTTTTAAAAAATCCAAAGCTACAAGTTTATGTCAAAGTTCTCTGGTTAGTGGAGTGAAAATGTGGAATGGGAATTGTGAAATCAAACAAACCATTCTTTCTTAGAAAGCTTACATTTTCACAGTGAATAGAACTCTATTTTTTCAAAAGATGTGCCTTTTCTTCCTCACAGACCTCAATCAGGGTTCACAGGTTGTGGATATCCTTGCCTCAGGCGACATTCTTGTTAGTCAGATTTGATCACTATGACAAACTGACAAGGAAAGAAAGGTTTGTTGTGACTCATGGACCCAGAGGGTCAGGCCATGGTAGTTTTTTCCCTGCTGTCTTGGCCCTGTGAGGACACAGTATCATGGCAGGAACATGACATAGGACAGTGGTTCCCAACCTTCCTAATGCTGCGACCCTTTAAGACAGTTCCTCATGTCATGGTGACTCCCCAACCATAAAATTACTACTTCATAACTGTAATTTTGCTGCTATTATGAATAGTAATGTATTTTTTTTTGAGATGGAGGTTTGACAAAGGAAGGGGTCACGACCCCGGTTGAGAACTTCTGCTGGAGACAGTTCTCCCAGCATCAGGGAGGTAAAGATGGAGGAAAGGGGGTAGAGTCAGGATATCCCTCCCATGCCTGCAGTGATCACACCTACTAAACTCAGCCATGCACCAATGGCACCACAGGCTGGTTGAAGCATTTAACACTTGAGTCTGGGAGACATTTCAGATTTAACTAGAGCAAGACACAGCCCTATCCTTGCCACCTTCCGCTCCCTTGTACTGTATAGAAAGCAATTCTCCAGAAGCACTCCACTGCTTGGGCTAGGTCTTCCCACGTTGGTTCTAGAGGCCAGAGAAGCGCTTGCTTTCAACTGTGTGCAGAGAACACAGATTTCCAAGCCAGTGGGGGACAGGGTTGAGCATATTTCCTGTTCCTTTGCCGAAGGATGTCCATGAACACATCCCCATGGAGAATTTTAAAAAATAGTTTGGGCCTGAGAAAAATCTCACCGAAATTCCTACATAGCAGTGGTTCTCAACCTGAGGGTCAAGACCCCTGGGGTTGCATATCAGATACTTACATTATGATTCATAATGTAGCAAAGTTATGAGGAGCAATGAAGTAATTTTATAGGTGTGTGTGTGGGGGGGGGGTCACTACAACACGAGGAACTGTATTAAAGGATTGCAGCATTAGGAAGATTGAAAACCACTGCTGTATAGCCATGACCTGGGCAAGCAGTCAGTGAAGAGAGCTGGCTCTTCCCTTGCTGTCCCCATGCCTAATAAAGAAATTCTTTTCCTGTCCTAGTCTAGGATATTAACCAGAGACCCAACAGGATACCTAGTAATTTGTTTCTAAGTTACAAGAAGTGCCTGTGGGAAGCAACCCAAATTCAGCGTGCACTTCATTGAAAAAAAAGAATTATAATAAAGAATGGGAGAGGTGTACTTGGAACAGGGCATTTTCCCATCCTCCATCTAATCCATTGTGGAGGCAGAAGCCAGTCTTATCACAGGCACAATCTAGAAGTGCTTTCTACGTGGCAACGTGCTTCCAAACGCTGATTTCTACGTTGCTCCAAAATCAACGGTGATCACACTCAGCCTTGTTAAAGAAACTGGGGCTCAGAGGGATGAAAGACCTGGGGAAGCAGGTGGAGCTAGAACTCACCTGAAACCCGGAGAGTTCCCAGGCCTCTGACCTCTAGCCTTGTTTTGCAAAACAAAAGGAACAGGACTCAGGGGACTTTCTCCTTACTGTGGCATTTGCAGAAAATCTCTAGGCGGGGCACTTGTTCTGGAAATGTGAAGTTCAGGGCTCCCTGTCTGTGGGGTCCTGGACGGACAGATAAACACTAAGATGTCTGCATGTAAACATACATATATGTGTACATATATGCATACGTGTGCAAACACGTGCATGCATGCTCTAGTGTCATCAGCAAGAAAGGAATAATAACGTGAATCTCACACCCGGAATTGTGTGAGATTACAGCGGTTAGTGTATAACTAGGTCTGGCACAATAGTCGTCCCTAGAGTAAGAAATTCCCATGTTCCCCCATTCTACTCATATGAGGGAGTTTTGGACCAATTCCTGGAATCCTGAGCCCTAAGTAGATCTGAGCGTGAGCTCACGTTAGTTCTTTCCCCTGGACGCCCTTAGTGTGGATTCCAAAAAGGGGTTTTTGTTTGTTTGAGCACTTTCACTTTTAAAGATCTTGAAGCTGTTTTCGTTGAACAACTCAGAAGGGAAGCGTCGTCATCGCCTCGGCCTGCCCCAGGCTCTGGCTGAGCCACTTCCTCCCCCTCATCTGAATGCATCACCACCCTCGGGCAGAGAGTGTGGGAATCGCTGCCCGCGGCTGTGTGGGCCCAGGGCCTTGCAGGAATCCGCCACCCGCCCCGGCACTGCCCGGTACAGGAGCGAGAGACTTAAGAGCCAGGCTGGTCTCCACGGCGGACCTGGAAAAGGGAGAGGAATTACAAGTGGCTTTGCGCTCGCTCGCAGCGAGCACAAAGAGGGGATTATGGTCCTGCTGGTGAAAGGGGGCGAGCGGCTGATAATGCTCCCCTGTAACCTCGCTCATTCCTCTCGTGCCTTTGAAGATTTCCGCGGGGCCAGCACAGGAAAATCACTGGGATCAAGGGACCTGCGTGGAACTGCTCACCCCTCCTGCCCCATCCCCTCAGCACCCAGGCTGCCCCAAACTCTGATTCAAGGAGAGGATGCTGGGTCCAACCAATGATTTTTTGTTTTTGTTTTTGTTTTGTTTAGTTTGAGGGTATGCGGTTTTTGAATGCTTGGGTTGACTGGCAGACATCCGATGAAAAGACCATTCAGTGGGTCTCAACCTCCCTCTAATCCAGTTCCTCATGTTGTGGCGACCACCCCCCCCCCAACCGTAAAATTGTATTCGTTGCTACGCCATAACTGTAATTTTTCTACTGTTTGAATCACAATCACAAATATCTGTTTTCCGATGGTCTCAGGCTATTCCTGTGAAAGGGTCTCACCACTCATGCTGTTTTCAAGACTGTTCCTGCAAAGGGTGGAGAACAGAGGAAGGTCCTGTGAATCGCACAGGGATAATGACCTCACTCTGCTGTGACCTTTGTTGGTGACCTGTGTGAGAAAGAAAGCATTTGGTGCTAGGCCTAGTAGTCACAAGATCTATCATTTTACAGGACTGAGTTGAGAAAATAATTGTAAGTAGCGCTGGGATTAGAATCTTGGTCTCTGTCTTTCTTTTACATCCAAGAAAGTGAACAGACTGGAAGGCTGGTAATTAGAAATGCATGAACTCAGATCCTTCTTTTCTCTTCAGGTCGTGCTGTTGTCCAGTATCATCTCCAGTACCTGGGCTCAACTAATCCTCCTGCCTCAGCCTCCTCTTTAGCTGGAACCCCAAGCAGGAGCCACAGCTGAAGCATCAGGTCCTTTTGTGCCCCTGTCCCAATATCACCTTTAGCTGGCTATTCAGTTGTTGAATGAGACGCTGTCTCTGGATGGGAGTGGATGGAAGGGAGAGAAAGGGTGTGTAAGGTCTGTGCGAGGCACTCAGGGTTTTGCTTGACATTTTCAGTGTGATTAGGGTAGGAGGGTTCTAATTTCCTATTCACTGCTACACTCCAGCAGGTCCCCAGAGTAGGGCAGAGATGACAGGCTGTGGGCAGCAGGGGCAGAACAAGGAGGCAGGAAAGGGTTGAGGCCAGCTTGCTGAGGGCTGGACAGAGGTCCTGCTCCACAGTCCACACCTCTGCTTCAAGCTTATAGGCAAAGACCAAGAGTATTCCTACCTTAGGCTAGGGTTCCAACTGGGCCGGATTATGTTATTTGCTACAATAAAACCAGCTGAAACCAACTAAAGCCAGGAAGTAATTTCTTTAGGTCTGACAGACATGAAACCTATTCTTTAGTGTGGCCAAGAATAAAACATTATTCTGTGGAAGCGTCTATCTGATTCATCTTCCCCTGTGGGCAGCTGGTGAGACATCAGCAGAAAACTCCGTTTCATTTCTGCACGAACTTGGGTGAACACCGGTCATTCTAGTTTGGGCTTCTTCATATGGAAACAGGGAGGGATTTATTGATCAACCAAAACTAATTAATCACTCAGGTGTGACACCACATGCCTGCAGTTCCAACAGTCAGGAGGCAGAGGCAAAGGAATCATGGTGAGTTTGAGGCTAGCCTGGGCTACATACTGAGATCCTGTTTTAAAAACAAAACCTTCAAAGATAAAAGGATTGAACACCTGTAGTGTGGCAGTTACAAAGCTGGACACTGGGGATTTAGAACTCAAGAGGACCTTACATTGAGTGTGGGACATAAATAAGGGAGGGACAGAGAATTCTATATAATGGAAGGGTTATGCTAGAAGTTACCAGGTCAACAGAGTGGAACAACGGAAAGAGGGCAACATTCTCAAGTTTATCTACGTTCTAGGTACTACCACCTGTTACTTAGCTACCCGCCTGTTACTTAGTATCCATATTGGTTAGCAGATCAACTGCGGAGATAGCCCAGACCTTGTGTTTAAGTAACCCTAACATCCGACTCTGGTGCTGTCTCTCCCAAGATTTACCTCCTCCCCTATCAGCACAGGAAAAAGGCTGAATGCAGTATACTAAGATACCGTTTAGATTGAGAAAAGGTGTCCTCGTAGCATTAATTACAGCATGCTATGATAATTGCTCTATTTTGTCATTGTTGCCACATGTTTAACAATAACTTGTATCAAAATTACAAGTATGTTGATATTGTAGCAAATACCGGAAACAATCAACTTACAAAGAGATTAATTTGGGCTTCCAGTGTCAGAGATTTCAGCATGTGAGGCTTCTAGCATGGTGCTGTGCCATTGGGAGTAGATGGTACACAGAGATGCTCACTTTGTAGTAAGGCTATGGAAAAGGTAGGAAGTGGGAGGGCCTTGTCCCAGTATCCCCTGTACACATATAAGGACTTAGGATTTAGTATAGTCTCCTAAAGCTCCATCTAGCCCCTCAATAAAGGCCCTACTGATGCCCAATAGCTTTATGGACTGTGAAACAACTCTCAACTACGTGGCCCTTTGGAAACATTCCAGATCTAAATTTCAGCAGAAAGGATGCACAGAGTACATCTGTTGCAAGGCAGAACACTAGTTTATCTATGGTAAATGCACCTGGGGATGATTTGAGTTACTAGATACATCAGGTGCTTATTTGTTTGTTTGTTTGTTCCTTTGTTTTCTTCATGTAACTATACTTTTATAGTTTTTAAAAGATGATTGATGGAGAGATTACTGTTAGGAAGACTTGGATAGTTTTTCCTCAAAAACAAAACAAAAACAGAAACACGTGCAAAGCCAGCTATGCTGAGGGAAAATAACTGACAATATTTGTTACCAATAATCAAGATCAAGTTTCCAAGTAAAAACTAAACCTTTGGAAAACATTTATCTTCCACTGTGAACTTGGAGAGTCCCAGTGCTTTTTTTTTTTTTTTTTTTTTTTTTTTTTTTTTTTTTTTTTTTGACGAGGTCAGTGTTGAGATTTCTGCATTGAATTTTTGACTGGGCATAATGAGATGTATCAACATTTGAGAGCTCTGCGGAGTACTGTTTTCTAAATACCCGTAACCAGTGCATCATGTTCCAAAATTCAGGATGAGTGAAAGATCCACCCCAAGTGCGAGCCTGGCAACATAGTTTCGTATCATAAGTAGAAAAAGTCATAGACATGATTGATTTCTGATTTCACACTGCTGTCGGCAACTTCTATATCAAAGAAGAATATGTAGCTATCTGAAAGGGCGAATATATCACTTACTTTTCTAACTACATAACTAACTCTACAAAGCCAGATTTTCTTCAGTTATTTCAACAAGCACGATGTATCCCAGCAGGCTGCATGGGGAAGGCTCTACAGACGCCAGATCCATCTTCTCTGTACATTGAAGAGAATTGCAAAGCAATAAACCACTGCCACTTAAGTAATCTTCTAGACAAATATGATCTTTTTATCTTAAGAATATATGATTTATGTTACTTTACAATGAGATATTTATTGCTATTTTAAATGGAGTGACAAATTAATTGGTTTTGCATTCCTCATATGGAAATATTAGTAAATATAACCTACATAAAATATTTTTTTAAAGTGTAAAGGTCTTGTACAGTCTTCAAAATAATTGAGAGCCCTGAAATAAGTGATTCTCTGCCTGTCTCTTTCTGAAGAGGCAATGCATGTACTGAGGTTTAAAGGAAGAGTTTTCTAGGAGAGAAGATGAGAACATAAAGGGTTAAACGTGGGAAAGAGCTTGCGTGTAAGGGGGAGAAAAGTCTGCTACGCAGGTTTACAGAGATTATTAACTTAAATGAAAAATGCACATGTGACTGACTCCTGGGCCCAGTGCCTGGCACATGGAGCGTGATGAACTACTGATGAGAATCAGGCTCTGTGCAGGCTGCACATCGGGGCTGGAGGCTTGCAGTGGGGCTCATACATTTGGGGCTCATTGGCAGCTCTTCTGGGCCATTGGGTAGTGGGTCTTTAATCACCTTTCCGTATCCCTTGGTTTTTCTTGCAAAATTTATGTTTCAAAGAGCCGCCTTCAGTTTCTACACCCTGCCGGCTCTGATTTCCTGCTTCTGTACAGTGGTAAGAGTAAGCTGTGTGTCCGTCGCAAGCTTTTATAGTGGCCTGAGGAAAAATGGATACCTGAATGAAAGCATTTCAGCAGGTGCATGGACTGAGAGCACAGCTATGTGCTTGCATGGCCGGGAGACTCAAGGTGTGTGCACTTGGTGAACTGAGTTTGAACAAACATACTAACAATCCAGGTGTGATGGTGCACACCTGTAATCCCCGAACTATGGAGGCTGAAGCAAGAGGGTTGTGAGTTCAAAGAAAGCCTGGGCTACACAGAGAGACCCAGTTTCAAACACAACAACAACAATAAATACTACTGAATCCTGTTGTGTTAACTAGTTAAAAAATGCAATCTCAAGAATCAAGAACCTTTCCCATGACTTCAAGCCACCACAGTCCTGCTCACTGTATTATCTTGGAGAAAGTTCCCAGCATCTATGAGTGCCCTTCATTTTTTTTTTTTGACTGCTTTCTAGAGCATACAAGCGTGTAGACATGAGTTTAATCACTGTTCTTAAAACTTATGATTCTGCTTTTAACAACGTAGGAAAGTAAAATATCTTATTTTTTAATTTATGTATGCACATGCTTGGTTGTGTATCTACATGTGCATATGGGCATTCCCAGATCCAGAAGAGGGTGTCAGATCCCATAGGACTAGGGTCACAGGTAGTAGTGAGCTGCCTGGTGTGTGTGCAGAGAACTAAACTCTGGTCCCCTGCAAGAGCAGCAGGTGCTCTTAACCTCTAAACCATTATGTCTTTCAAGGGTACACCCATGAGCAGAAGACCTCCCACTAGCCTCTACTTCCCAATACTGCAAGCAGAGAACTAGTCCTTTAACAGACACATGCCTTGTGCATGGGCCTTTGGGGAATTCCAGCAGTAAGGGCTAGTTTGGACCATTCTTTTCCATCCCATAGCTTCAAAACTTAGGCTCCACCACAGAACAGCAGAATATAACTTTACTGAGGTAGAGTTTAAGCATCATGGTGGAGATTTTTAAATTTCTTCACATAATTCTGTGGTCACCCAGAGTTGATAATGACTAGTAGCCATGCTATTATTATTTCCAGGCAGAGTTCCCATCTGTCCCTATCTTTGTTTGGTTTTCCAATCCCTGTGTCTATGAAGCATCTGGATTGAGCCAAGGCTTGGTGACTACAGAACACAATAACTGGAGACTCCAAATAAACAAAACATCTGCATGAACACTGGGGATGGGGTAGGCGAAACAGTGTGGCCAAAGTACATTGTAGACTTATAAAGATGTTCTCGTGATACGCACAGATGGACAGTCAGAGCCGCTGGACTTGTCTAGCAGCATTCCGTCCCTCTGATTGTTCTAGCACTTTCCACTATCCTTTCTCCACGAGTGCAGGCTGTCTTCTCCAGGTCGACAGATCTAGCAGGCACACAGTGATGGGTAATCTACTGTATATCTGGCCAAGTGTAAAAGGGAACATACAATTTTGTGGTCAGTTTATTCTCACCCTGTTCATTCTCGGGGGGGGGGGGGGGGGGGGGGCACAGCTTTCGCCTCATTGACTTTCTGTGCTCACTGACTCGAAGGCTGCCGTTAGCGGGAGCTCACTCTGCGGTCTCTCCGGGCACCTTTTCACTGCCTTGGCAACTCTCTGCTTTCGGCTTGAACAAGTGTGAGCTCATTTTGGTGGCGTGCCTCCTCAGTGAGGCACTGGTCCTTTCAGTAGACGTGCTCTCAACTCTACAGTCTTCTGTAGGTGAAATTTGAAAGGACCTTACAGATTATTCTAATCTAGCTCCTCCTTTAAACATGTAGGTGCCAAAGGTGGGTGAGGCTAAAGAGTTTACCTAAGGTCACATTGCATAGCTGGAATAAAGAGCAAGGGTAGATAGGAAGGAAGGAAGGAAAGAAAGAAGAAAGGAAGGAAGAAGGAAGGAAGGAGGAAGGAAGGAAAAAGGAAGGAAGGAGGAAAGAAAGAAGGAAGAAGGAAGGAAGGAATTGGGGGGAAATGAAGAGAGAAGGTAGAAGAGAAAAGGAAAAGAATAGAGATAAACTATATCAGTCAGGATGCTTGAGTATCCTGTTGCTCACAGTTGGCTGTGAGTAACAACATTCGATCCAAAGTAGCTTTATAAAATAATTACATCTATTATTGCACACACCAGGAAGCCCTGAGTCAAGCAGCCTCCTAGTATAACTCAATTAAAGTTTTGGTTCCTCTTCTCCAGGACTCCTCACTCAACCTATCTGCATGTGTCAGCTTGTGCTTCTGAGATGGCCACGCACAGTGGCAGGTATAGCATGCTTCTTCGGCTACGTGGATAGAAAACAGAGAGGGAAATCTTCTCTGAGCCAATTTGGCCAACTTAGATCCAATACAGACCCCAGACCAGGAACGGTGGCTAGGACAGACCTGTGCTCCTAGGCCAATCCCAAGCAAACAGTGTGATTCTTAGAGACATGGCATTCCCTCTCCCTCCCTCTCTCTCCCTTCCCCTCTGCCCTCAATTTCCCCTGTGTCACCTGGTTTAAAGCAGGAAAAGGCTGATCAGGATTCCATTGGGAAGAAGAAAGCAGAGGTGGGTCACTCCGTCCCAAGGACCATTGGCTCAAAGCCACATGCAGTAAAGAGTAGATGACATGCTGTTGGTTCTGCTTATCAGGGTCTGGTGGCCTGTGGGATTAACAACGTGTGTTGAACTTGGCCCGTATTGTGTAAGGAAGAGGCAAAGCAGGGAAGGAAAGCAGCGCAGCCTTTCCAGCCTGTGGAAATTCTTCTTCATACTGAGAATGGCCAGGGCAGAAGAAATACGAGGAAGCCCTCAGATCTGACTGGGATGCCTGAGACGTGAGCTGGGTGGAAACTTTAGTTTGACTAGGAACCATTGCTATCCGGAAGGACAATTTTGGGCTAGCCTAGACCTGAAGGAAGATTAACGAGTTCACCTGGTAATTCTCCCCTTGAATTAACCAAAATCCGCTGCTGCCAAGATTCTTGTCTTTCTCAGGGAGAAGTTGGCAAGATGTGCCGTCCTTAGAGTGAAGACAAGACAAGACCGCAGTGTGCCGTGTGCTTGCGGGGCTCCCGGGTTGTGCCTCTCCTCTTCATTCTGAAGGGTTTGTGTATTACCTTGCACAAAGACTAACCCCAGGGCGGAGTTCCCTCCCTGGTACAAGGCATTGTTTCAACTTTAGGCCATTACTGTAGGAACTGTTTACTGTTCTAAACATTGTCATTGTGTGCCTGCCTTCTGTTAGGCTGCACTGTCCTGGTCCTCCGCTGCTGCAGTGGGTGTGTTTGGTGGGGAATTCTTTGAGGTTTGTGGAGAAGTGTAGTTAGATGATGTCCCGGCTCTCAGGGATCCTTTTTAAAGCATTGCCATTTTCACATTAATCATCCTGTTTCTGAGGCGCAGACAAAAGCTTCACAGCTTTTTTGCCTGGTCTGGGGAGGGGCTGTTCCTGGGAGTGCTCCTCCAGTCTGGAGAGGCAGCTCCGGGCTGAGCTGTGGGGGCGGTGTGGAAAAGATTTTGGCTCCTGAATTACAATAAGGATTTGAATCAAGAGAGCTCGCAAAGATTCTGCCCAGAAAGCTGTTCCACGCTCAGTTTCTTTTTTGGGAAGTAAGGCCACAAGTATTAATGTTTTTACCCACCAAAGAACTCGTTTTGCAAGAAGAGTACACAAAGAGGGGAGACTTGGAAAGGTCTCTCCCCGCCCCCCATCCTCACCCCCACCCCACGACTTAAGTTCTCAGGAGTTTGAGGAGTGTGTGCTGAATTCCTGTGATACTGTTTTCTTTTTAATTTTTAAAAGTACTTTAACTCATGTCTGTGTGTGTGTGTGAGTGAGTGTGTGTTTGCTTGCACACGTGTGTGCGCACACACACACACACACACACACACACACACACACGTATAAGTACAAGCATTGGACATCTGTGCACAGGATACCAGAGGTGTCAGATCTTCCTACAGCTGGAGTTGGAGGCTGTTGTGAGTTGCCCAATGTGGACGCTGGGAACAGAACTGTGCTCTTCACTACTGGTCTCTATCTCCATCTCTGCCTGGTTCCACTTCTGTGATATTGCTGGAATGCAATGTTCTGCATTTTCTTAGGCTTGTTGGAAGAATTTGCTTACTTCTCTTGACCCTGTCAGCATCTTTCTGGCCAATGTTCTGTTTCTCAGCCTCCTCTGGTCTAGCCCCAGGTCCTAGAATCAGCCCTGATGATGAAAAGATGACTGCAGACTTCAGCAGTATTAAGTGAATACAATGCAGTGCCATGTCTGCTAGCATTTCAGGACCCACCGTCCTTTGCTGTCCTATGGCTCCACAATGACTCCCAATTTCTTGCATGCCCTCCAGTTACTACGTTCTGAGCCATACCCTGTGCCTCTCCATCCACCAACAGCCACCGGCCTATTCTGCCACCTCTTTCTTTAATAGTGTCAACTAAGCTGTATCCTGCCCTGAGCCTGAGCCTGCTGGATGGGTTTCTTCACACCACTGTGGTGAGTTCTGTTGGCCTTGCCCCTTGGGGCTCACTCATATGTACCTGAAGGTATGCCTGGGTTTGTCATCCCATGATGACTTTTTGCACCCTGCCTGAAAGGCCCTTTGGTACAGTATCTCAAGTCAATGGTTAAACCACGAGGGTTGTCGGCACCTAGCAAGGGATGGCATGTTTCAAGGAATCCAGACATCCCACCAAGCCTTGTCTAGGGACCCAATGTAGAATGCTTTATATAAGGATTCTCATTCCGTTTTTGAAAATGTGTGTAGATGCTTCTGTATCTAATTTAATTAGAGAAGGCTCTATTTAAAAGCACGACTGAATTCATGACAGCTTTTTATCACCGTGAGTCTTCTCCATTGATCAGTGGGTGCCAAAAATACAAGTGTAACAACATAAGATGAAGTCAGAACCAGAGCTGGGCTGTGGTTGTAGTCATTTCCCTCACTCGCCACCCTCAGGGATACTGACTTCCTTGGGTCGTAGTACAGTGCAGAGCTCCTAAGAATCCCTTTATTCTGGACTGGCAAGATGGCTCTCAGTGGGTGGAAGTGCTTATCACATAAACCTGATGACCTGATTCGACTTCCAGATTTTACAGCAGAAGGGGACAGTTGGGTCCAACTTCCACATGCACTCCATGGAGGTACACCCATGAGCCCACACACTCGTACACACACACACACACACACACACACACACACACTTTTCTACAATGCAAATCTTGCAGTTGGCAGGGGTGTCTGGCTGACCCACTGCTGAACAATTGCCACAGCTATCTTCAGACAGTGTCCTGTCCTGAATTAGGGCACATGTCACAGCTGCCTCCTGGTGAGGTTTCCAGGGAGGGACAACAGTCCCTTCTTGGAGCTGCTATTGACTAGAAAGTATCCCCCCAAAGGCTCCTGCATAGTTGTCTGGTCTCTGGCCTATGGTGCCAAAGATGGGTGGGACCTTTGAAGGTAGGAAGGTAACACATCACTGGCTTGGTAGTATAGGGGTACTGAGATCCCAGCACTGTCCTCTCTCTCTAGTTTGCCTCCTGAGACCTATGAGGTGACAGCCCTCTTATCATGATGTTCTGTGCCACCAAAGGCCCAAAGCAACAGGACAAAGCAATGATGGATCAGAGCCTCAAGGCATGATCCATAATAATCCATTTCCTTCTTTTAGTTAGTTGATCCTCTCATCCGTTTTTGTCACAGTGAGCAAAAGTCTGACCTAACATATGAACCTCGTATTGACTGTTCAGATCATTAAAGGCTAATGGAGGATAGGGATTCTGAAGATTTATACCAACATGAGGGACCTGCCTAGTTCTAATGAATCTTAGATGCAAAATCAGGTCCTAAGGTGTCCTGACTGTGTATCCACTTACATCCCACTGTGTAGAAATGGGGAGATGGAAAACATAGCTGGAACAAACAACTTCCAAGCTAGTATTTTGCAGAGATGGACCCAGGCTAGACAAGACTGTGAATTCTTGTTGGAAATATGGCTCTCCTCCGTCACCCCTTGCCTCTCCTCTTCTCACTTATGTTACTTTTCAGATATGCACAGTGTCTGTGGCACAAGGTCATGTGGAGAGATCCATTACTCTGGAGCTTAGTGACAATTTACCCCGAATTCAACATAACCGTCCCATGTCCCTCTGAGGCTACTGCTGTGGCTCAAGGCTATAGCAGAGAAAGAGTGGAGAAGTCTCCCTGCTTCTCCCCTCAGGCTCTGAGAAGCTGATGAAAGGGGCTATGTGCCGGCCTGGCCTCCTCATTGAGATTTGTATAAATGGAACCTGTGTCTGAGAACCAAATACGCCATGGGAAAGATGAACTTGGTAAGACCATTTCGTCGACACCGGTGAGTTGCCCTTGGCTAGCCCATGCAGGCTCACAAAGCAAGTGCAGCAGAACTAGCCTTTTGGAGAAAGGCTGCAGACAACATTGTGCATGGCACCCATCCCACACACCCTGTGCTCAGAGGCTCCTGTCACAACCAGTTCCCCAAATCCTGCCTGCTAGAAATGCTTAACCACAGCCCAAGTTATGAGGACGCTGTACCTTCTTGAGCACTGTGGGAACAGCTTGCAAAAAGAAATGAGGCCTTCTGTTCTCACGGCGATAACTCTCTCCTAGAGATCAGTGGAAGGGCTTACCCAGAGCTAGAGGCTGTGCTTCATATTATGGGTTCCTGTCAGTAAAGACAGTCATGGTACACACCTCTGTGCAGCCTGTGGTCTGAAGGAAAGTACAGAGGGGAAAGTAAATAAATACATATGTAATTACATATTCTGAGAAGGAAATGCAATGGGCACAGGGAAGGGCAGAGGAGTCCTTTTAGAGAGCACGGGGAGACTGCTTATAAGGAAGTGGTATTTAATACTTAGTTATGAAGGATAAGAAGGCACCAGCCTGTGCCTGCATATGGGGTTAAGAGTTATTTGTGCTGAGAGAGAACCACGTTCCAACGCCCCGTGGTAAGAAAGTGCCCACTCCCTTGAGAGCTTTAATGACCTTGTAGGAGAGGAGACTGGAGGAGCTACCTCTTCCTGACAGTCAGTGGTGGGAGGATTGCCCACATGAAGATGGATTAATCGAGTAATAGAAGTTAACTAGCAATTGTGAGCTTAGTCAAAAGTTATTGTATTAAACATAGGTACAGAGCCCTGGGAGTCTCCCTAAATGGGCTGACCTTGAATCTTTTCTATTAAGACTTACATTAGGTGTGCTTTCCTTTGCTACAAATGGAATTCTATTCTATATTATGATGCATGCTTTAAAAAAACAGAGAGAGAGAGAGAGAGAGAGAGAGAGAGAGAGAGAGAAACAGAGAGACAGACAGAGACAGACAGAGACAGACAGAGACAGAAATAGAGAGCTCTGTATTCTCAGTGGGAGGGAAAGACAAGCAAGAAGCAAGAGGATGCCCCCAGGGAAACAAAGCAGCGAGTCCAGGTAGAGACAAGGCTCTCATCAGCCCAATCCCAGGTTCTGGTCAAGACAAGCCAAGATCAGAGACTGGTCTTGATGTGAGATAAATAGCCAGGAGGCAGAAAAGACCACTGTTGGGGTCGGGGTAGGGGGCTGGGGAAAACTGAAGGAACTGGATTTAGAGGGTCTGTGCAGCTATTCTGAAAAGAACTGCAAACGCATAGGACGTTATTTAAGACCAGAGACAGACACTGGAAAGTATATCTATTTATACAAATCTATGAACATCTTAATGTTACACATCAAAGTCACCAAGGATCTTCCTGGAGTCTTCCAAGCTTTCTAGGCAAGCAAGGGACCCTGAGACTAAAACTTGGTCTTCTTCCTAGTCTCTTCTGTGTGCACATGACTGGGTCATCTCTGTGTCTGCAAAATCCCTTATTCAAGGCCAAACAACAGGACGAAAAGGTAAATGTCGTTTTCTGTGGTGAGCCCCTGCTGTGGTGACAGAGAGACACTGAAGAGTAGAATCGGAAAGGCCAGAGAGGTCAACGGCTCAGACATGGACTGTGGCATGCACAAGGGATGATGTGTGTGACATGTCCTCTCCCTCAGCCTGCTTATCTTACTGTTCCACTTGGCTTCCTCTATAGAAAGGAAAGCCCATCCTCGCTGGTAGTCACACTGTGATAGGTTTGCCTTTGGCTGCACAAAGTACAATGCATGTAACCTTCATTTGGTAAATAAATAAAACTGACGAATAAACCTTTAGCACCTTTGGCTCAGCCTCATCTAAGAAGAGCAATAGTATGAGTTGCCCAAGTGGCTATGACCATGGAGAAATGTTCAACCCCCAAACCTAACTCTACCCTTTCCATTTTTCCTCCAGAAACATAGGCCTCCATGTGAAATCTCAGTCCCTTGCTGACTTGAGGGACAATTGCTTCAAGAAAAAACTCAATGAAGTGAATGATCCTGACTGGGAGGGCTAGCCTAGAGCTGACTTTTCTAGAAGGAAAGCCTACTGAGCATATGCTATGCACAGACACTGAGGGAGACCCCGAGGGTCCAGGGACAAGGAAAAGGAGGCTTCTGCATGTGGAGGTGGCCTTCACCTGGTTGGGAAGGTAGATTTGGTGATCTGTAGAGCACGCTCAGGGCATTTGGGAAGAGCATTCTGGGAAGAAGGCAGGGAAAGAGCATGAACTGTTAAGACTCTCATGGATAGCCAGCAGTTGACAGGACGCTCAAGGAAGAAGGCAGGCTGTGGGGACGTGTACGGGGCAATGGTTTACACTTTGCCCTGGATCAGATTTCTGATGCCAAGTTTCAGTTTGGTTTTCTTTTAATTAATTGATTATTTTACTTTCTATTTCTTCCTGATATGTTTTAAGAATAAGGCTCATGTGTTCTTCCTGGTGTGAAACTCAGGTAAGACCTTAGATCTGTTTCCTTACACACACGCCTACAATGTTTTTAGCTACAGCATAAAAAATGAGTAACTTTTGTATATCAAGTACATCTTGGGAGCAACAAACGCAGAATAAAAATTCACAATTTTTTTCCCTTTTACCTAAAGTACCACTTAGTACTTCACAAACCACAAGTAAGTAGCTGGGTAGAGTGGCCCATACTTAGATAATCTCAGAACTTGGGAGACTGAGATAGGAGGGTGGCTGTGAGTTTGAGGTCAGCCTGGGCTACATAATGAGTTTCAGGCCAGTAGGACCCCATCTCTAAAATCACCAGGACCAGTGAGATGGTTCAGTGAGTAAAGTTACTTGTCTCACAAGCCTGATGAGCTGAGTTTGCTCTTTGGAATTCACATAAAGGTGGAAGGGCAGATCCCACAAAGTTGTCCCTTGATTTCCACAAGCATGAAGTGGCTATGTGTGCCTGCAATCACACATATACACAACACACACACAGAGACACACACACACATACACACTTAGTACATTCTAAATTAAAATTCATCAAGAGCAAAACAAGGAGTATCAAATCATTAGCTTCATTGCCCTCCACTAGAGGTCATATTCAAAACTCCCAGCTACCCTGGCCTTGATTAAGGCATACCTTATCACAGAGCTTTACCCTGATACTGTTCATTAGGGGGTGTCTTCTTGCTCTTAATTGATAAGCACCTAGATTGGAGTTACATCATGGAAGCATGGCTGAATGGGAGGAAAAAGTGACTCTAATTTACTCCTGAGTCCTAATTTAGTGGCAAGCAGCGAGGCTGGTTCTGAGGAAGCTGAAGAAGAGGCAGTCAGCTTTCTATGACTGTAACAAAATAGCCAAGATAATCAGATTACAAGGAAGGACAGTTACTATGAATCACAGATTTAGAGGAGTCAGATTATGGCTACATGGACACATTGCTTTTGCATATGTGGCGGGACAACACAGTATTACTGGGATGTGTAAAAGATGAGGAGGAAGAGTCTAGAATCTCACAGACAACATACGACCTCCCACTAGTCCCCATTCTTAGGGTCTTCCCCACGCCTCCCAAGAGGGCTATGCTGAGGTACAAATCCTTAACACATGAGACTGTAGGAGATGCTCAAAATCCAAACCAGATCCCCTTCATCTTGGTTATGTAAGCACTGACTACATGGTCATTGTTCAACATGAGGACAGTTGCTGGGTTGCAAGCATCAGTGTGACCCTAGCTCAACCCTATGTGCTGTGTTTTGGCAGTGAGGGTCCTACACATCAGCAAAGGCAGTCTGCACTCGAAGCATTACAGCTGCTGTCTCTGTTTCCACCTTCCTGTCAGCAAAGTTCTCTAACCCAGTGCCATCACACAACATTTCTAGCTCTGTTAGGCTCTGCCAATCCTAACACACTCGATCTGGTTGTTAAACATTTCAAATGAGGATTAAGTTGTGACTCAGTGGAGCACGGTGGTTCCACCCTCGACATTCAAGGAGCTCAAAACAAAATTAATGGTGTTGCTAACATTTTCATATAGGCAGAGCTTTTAATGTTTAACGATATCTCTGAAAAACCATAAGCTCACATGTTTTCATGTAAATGTAGGACTTTTTTATCTTGTGAAAATTGTCAGAATCAAAATTGAGTTGCTCACGTTCAACCCTAGCACAAAAACAAACTGTGGCAGATTGTAAAGTGAGGATGTCACACACCTGTCTGTCTTTTACAGAGAATTATCATGAAAGGGTCCAGTAGGATCTCAGCCTCCCACAGAAAAACACATCTGAAGACACCAACCTTGGAGTAATGTTGTCTTTTCTACTGATGCCTGTGTCGAAGAGTTACTGAGCCTCCACAGCCTCCCTCACACTGCCTCTCGAAGCTTACCTCCACCAGACCCACAGTTTCCTATAGCATTTGTATTCTGCTTGTGATGCTCTGCTACTTATGAATAAGCTCGTTAATCCTTGGAGACTTTCTGTGTCTCCTCTGTAGGTGAATAGTCTCTAGCATAGTGTTAGCCTTTGGAAGGATTATGAATATGTATTTTCATTTTTAGACAGGCAGGTTGTATCATACCAATGATTCCTGGTTTTAGGATACGTAGAAGTCCAGAGGGATACTAGCAACTAAAAGCTATAGTGTTGATCCTAAGTGGAATGGCCTAAGGAGAGAGTCCAGGAAGATGACACGGGTTTGTTATCCACAACCACTGTGGGAGCTCAGGCATCGAACACTGCATAGCTGTGTTGTTGACAATTTAGAGATTACCAATAGAAGGCATCTGGTCATTCTGAGATTTCAGCAAAAAAAATCTGAGTTCAATAAATAATGGTACAAAGTTTTATCTTCCAGGATGTAACACTGAACATCTCTCTAAAGGACATGGTGGCATTTTGTTTGTTTTGTTTTTGCCCGATAACCTGTCAGGTGGGTATCAACCTACCACCTGCCCCTAACCTGACTCTCAGGTAGGAGAGGATGCTATTCATGGTTAGAGGGGATCCGTTATCACCACTGAAATAATAACTCATGTGTTCCATCCTAAACCTAGATGACAGTTCTATTTTGTTCTATTTTCCAAGATTTTCCCTTTAAAAGTTATAACTCCCACTCTCCCTCTCTCCTCTCATATCTCTCTGTCTCTCTGTCTCTCTGTCCCTCCATCTCCCCTCCCTCCCTCCCTTCTTCCATGCATTCATGCATGCCAAGCTGGATGGCAAGTGCTTTACCCATTGGACCATCTTCTCAGCCAGAAATTACCCACTTTAAAAACAGATAAACAGCCTGGAAGTGGTGGTGCATGCCTGTAATCCCAGCACTCTGGGAAGCAGAGGCAGGTGAATTTCTGAGTTTGAGGCCAGCCTGGTCTATAGAGTGAGTTCCAGGACAGCCAGTGCTACACAGAGAAACCCTGTCTCAGAAAAACCAAAAAAAAAAAAAAAAACAAAAAAAACAAAAAAAAAAACCAAAAACAAAAACAAAAAACAAAAAACAGATAAACCCACTGGTCATTAAATAGCACATTAAGTAATCTTACAGAAAACTAAAAGAAAATACTGTCTATGTCAGCATTTCTCAACATTCCTAATGCTGCAACCCTTTAATGCAATTCCTCAGGTTGTGGTGACCCCCAACCACAAAAATATTTCATTACCACTTCATAACCATAATTTTGCTACTGTTATAAATAGTAATATAAATATATGATGTGCAACTTCTAGAAAGGTCACGACACATAAGTTGAGAAACATTAGTCTACACCATTTGATTGTTTTAAAGAAAATTATAAAGATCTCTTAAGCACTAGACTGCATGTTAAAGTCTTCATTCCATAGTCATGTTCTGAATTGTTTAACACATGATGAATTTGAAGCCCATAGACTGGAAAAGGTAGGATGACTCTAGAATTCAGAATGTAGACTGTAGTAAAAAGATAAACTTTCTCTCCAGCCTTCAGAGTGGAACCTTAAGATTCTGAATGACTGTTTGACCGTACAACTAGAGAGAAGGCACATTCTTCATTACACTTTGAAGGTTGAAAGACATAAAACAGGGAAGAGGGTGGCACTGGGTACCAACAGGCCTCTGAAAAATGTAAAACCACCCTTTCCCTGAAGTTTTAGCAAGAATACTATGATTTAGACAATCAATCATTTTGTTATATACCATTGATTATACTTCCATAATATTGGTCAATGTGACTCTTTAAAGGTTTTATCTGTTAAAATGCTTTATGTACATCAGAAGTAAAGCAATTGTAATTGAAAGGGGCAGGAGGGAGGGAGGGAAGGAAGGGAGAGAGATAGAGGGAGGGAGGGAGGGGAGAGAGATAGAGGGAGGGAGGGGCAGCAGGGAGGGAGGGAGAGAGAGAGGGGAGAGAGATAGAGGGGGGAGGGAAGGAAGGGAAGGAGGGAGCGAGGGGAGAGAGATAGAGGGAGGGAGGGAGGGGCAGGAGGGAGGGAGGGAGAGGGGGGAGAGAGATAGAGGGAGAGAGGGAAGGGAGAGAGATAGAGGGGGGGAGGGAAGGAAGGGAAGGAGGGAGCGAGGGGAGAGAGATAGAGGGAGGGAGGGAGGGGCAGGAGGGAGGGAGGGAGAGAGAGAGGGGAGAGAGATAGAGGGAGAGAGGGAGGAAGAACATAAACACATGCCCCTGAAAAGAATTTAGACATCATTACAACATGGAGGCCATCAACAATCCAGGTGGGGCTGGCCTTGATCCTTTTGCCTCAGGCTCTCAAGTGCTGGGATTTTTTTAAGGAATAAGTCATGATTTTTCTTTGTTTTGTTTTTCTTTAAAGACTCGGACCTCTCCTGAATGACACGTTTAAGTACCCAGCTTATGTTGTTCAGTGTTCTTCAGCGTTCAGCCAACATAAAAAAAAAAACAAAAAACACATAACCCTTACCTCAGAGAAAATAAGAGATACTTTATTTTGGAGCCAAATATAAGTAACCAAAGTCTAGCTACACAGATTGAGGTTACCCCAAACACTGTGTTCAAATGTGGGGACAGTTTCATGAAGTTTTTATAGTAGCAGAACAGAGAAAGTCCATAAATCAAAACATCAGGTGGGAAGGTCAGAGCGAAGCAAGCAGACCTCACCTAGAAGCCTGAGGTACTGTCGGATGATGTCCTTAGCCACTGGATTAGTGGACAATCAGGATCTATTTGCACATCCTAAAAGGATCCACCCAAAAGTCACAGGATGCTAGATCATACCCACAGGTGACTAATACATGTCCATCTGGAAAGCAAAGACAGCCCTGAAGAATTAGGCTCTGGACCTGCGACATCCCAGCCTCTTCATAATCACTGACCATCCTAATCAATTAATCAGCTTACTACATAGGCATTCAATGCAGGTGTGATTTTTTTTCCAGGAACTTCAGCTAACAATTCTTTGTATGTACAGAGACAGTAATATTTGTGACCAATGGATGAGGTTGCTGATATTTGGATATAACTAGCCCAGAGGGACTGGCTGCCTCAGGATAAGGGGGTCACTGCTCTGTCCACCCTCACGAGACATCTGGGCCACACATATTTGCCATGGCCCACAGGCTAGACCACAAAGTGCTATGTGTTGCTTTTAAGATGATTTGAAACATTTTCTGGTTTGTTGCTTGTCCCTATGGATCCTGAGTTAGCATACCAAGAGGAGTTTAGATACCACTGTGCATTTGTGATCACACTAAGTACCAGCACTCTGACCCGTCTCCTCCACATGCTTCTGTCTGTGTCATCACTCCTTCCAACATGTGTTCTGATGGATCTGGAGTTATAGCAAGGTTAACAGTGAGGCGAACTCCTACAGGAGCATATGGAACAAACTGGGAGCTAATGTTCTATCTCTGTCTCTGGCTTTTGTGACTCAGATCGACTTGAATGCTTCAATGGATTGAGCGAATGAAGTAAAGAATGGGACTAGAAACAGAAGCTCAGACAGGAAAAATTAACTCCGTTCCTTCTGAACCATTTTAGCATTTAACATTCTGGGTAAAAAATGCAAACCAAAACTAACAAACAAAGCTTTCCTGTTTAAACCTAAACCTCAAAATTCAACATTAGAAGCAGCTATTTTTTTTTCTTTTGGTGATAAGGGTTTACACTGCAACTAGGGCACTGTTGAGCCCCACCCCCCAGCTAGAGGATTGCTTTAGTGAAGAAGGAAGCGTGTGGTATGACCTTAGAAAAGTTGCTTTTCAGGATTGAGTAGATGACTTGGGGGTTAAGAGTACTCACTGCTCTTACACAGGACCTATATTTGGTTCCCAGCATCCACATAATGGCTCACAACTTTTGTAACTCCAATTCCAAGGACTCTTGTCACCCTCTTTCTAGGCTCCTGCATTCACATGGTGCTCATAAACACACACACACACACACACAATAAATGAATAAATAAATCATATAAAAATATGTCTATTTTAAAAAGCAAGGTATCTTTTCAACCTTCACAGTGCATCAGAGCAGCCTGTAAACACAGACACCTGAAGGCTGTGGGTGAAGCTCTGGGGTGTTATGTCTGTGAGCATATATGAGATTATTCCCCAGCACTGAAACTACAAACAACAACAACAAACCCAACCAACCAGCCAACAGCAGCCCCCAACCCAATACCTGACCTTTCTTTGCCCTAAGAGAGTTTCATTCGATTGATCTGTTCTACTTTTTACCAAGACTTTTTAATACTAGGGATTATACCCAGAGCTTCACACATGCTAAGTATGTTACTATTAAGCCACATTTCCATCCTGACATTCTATTTCTTCAAAGCCACTACAGTCTGGTGATCCTAATCACCCACCAAATACTGAAGCTTCAGATGGTAAGGAAAACAAAACAAAACAAAAATCTCTGAAGTATAAAGAACAGGCCATAGGGTATGGGTCATCTGTAGAATTTACACTTAGCATGCTAGAGGCCCTGGGCCTCAGCACCACATACACAAACAATACTTTTAAGACATTAAATTAGACATTAATTTTATGGAAAATGTCTTTTTAAAACTGGGTGAGGACTGCTGTTGACGGATGATGTGTCTTTTTCTAAAGACATTTTTGCTAAATGGCACAGCTTAGTGCCACTTATTGTTCTGAATTAATCATGCTTTGTTTTCCCTTCTGTTAACTTGGGTCATTTGGAATCCATTCCTTACATGGATTGAATCTGCCCTGTGTATTAATGGTCAGAAAAGCAAGCTGTTGCATCAATGCTTGACTCTATGCTCACCCAACCTCCTCTGTCATAAATCTGATCATCAAAATAAAAAAATGGAAATAGGATTCAGGATGAGAGTGTCACTTTCAGCTGATGGTGTAACTCGTGAGATTTAGCTGGTAGGACCTAGAAAAGTTAGAATCGTGAGGTTCATTCAAGAGTCCTAATGACAGGGCTGGAGAGAATGTTCAGTGGTTAAGATCACTTACTGCAGCTATTTTCTCTCTGGTGACTGAGCAGGTGGGTACAGTCAGGAACACAGGGAACACAGAAGAGGAAGAGCAGCTGGGACAGGGTCCATCTGGGCTCCACCTGCACCCAGGAACTGGGCAGTGCCACAGCACTCTGTGCCAGGGGACAACCAGTCACCCAGGGGTGCTGAGACAGACTTGCAGGCTCACAGGAGGGACAAGCACCAGCCAGAGACAGACAGCAATTAACACCATAGATAACCAGATGACAAAGGCAAACGTAGGAACATAACCAACAGAAATCAAAGCAACAAGTCATCATCCGAACCCAGTTCTCCCACAACAGAAAGTCCTGAATACCCCAACACAACAGAAAAGAAAGATTTGGATTTAAAAATCACAGTTCATGATACTGATAAGGAGCTTCAAGAAGGACATAAATAACTCCCTTAAAGAAATACAGAAGAGCACAAGTAAAAAGGTAGACGTCCTTAAAGAATTACCGGAAAGCACAACCAAACAGGCAAAGGAAATGAACAAAATCATCCAGGATCTAAAAATGGAGGTAGAAACAATAAAGAAATCACAAAGGGAAACAACTCTGGACATAGAAAACCTCAGAAAGAAGTCAGGAGTCATGGATCCAAGCATCAACAACAGAATACAAGAAATAGAAGAGAGAATCTCAGATGCAGAAGATACCATAGAAAGCATTGACACAACAGTAAAAAAAAAAAAAAAAAAAAAAAAAAAAAATTGCAAAATGCAAAAAGCTCCTAACCCAAAAATCCAAGCAATCCAGGCCAAAATGAGAAAACCAAACCTAAGGATTAAAGGTATAGAAGAGATTGAAGATTTCCAACTTAAAGAACCAGTGAATGTCTTCAACAAAATTATAGACAAAAACTTTCCTAACCTACAGAAAGTTAGGAATATGTATACCCATGAATAAGATAATAATTAAAACACCAAATGAACTAGACAAACAAAGAATATTAAAAGCAATAAGAGAAAAAGGTCAAGTAACATATAAAGGCAGACCTATTAGGACCAGACTTCTTGCCAGAGATTATGAAAGCCAGAAGATCCTGGGCAGATGTCATACAGACCCTAAGGGAATACAAATGCCAATCCAGGCTACTATACTCAACAAAATGCTCAATTACCATAGATGGAGAAACTAAGATATTCCATGACAAAAACAAATTTACACAGTATCTTTCCACAGATCCAGCCCTTCAAAGGATAATGAATGGAAAACACCAACAAAAGGAGGGGGAAAAGCACCCTAGAAAAAGCAATTAATCTTCTTTTAATAAACCGAAAAGAGGAGAACCACACAAACATAATGCCACCTCTAATAACAAAAATAATAGGAAGCAACAATCACTATTCGTTAATATCTTTTAATATTAATGGACTCAATTCTCCAATAAAAAGACATAGACTAACAGACTGAATACATCAGCAGGCCCAAACATTTTGCTGCATACAGGAAACTCACCTCAGGCACAAAGACAGGCACTACCTCAGAGTAAAATGTTCTATCAGACCTTAAAAAAAAAAAAAAAAAAAAAAAAAAATTTTCCAAGCAAACTATCCCAAGAAACAAGCTGGTGTAGCCATTCTAATATCAAATAAAATTGACTTTCAACCTAAAGTAATCAAAAAAGAAGGACACTTCATACTCATCAAAGGAAAAAATCTACCAAGATGAACTCTCAATTCTGAATATATTTGCTCCAAATACAAGGGTGCCTACATTCATAAAAGAAACTTTACTAAAGCTCAAAGCACACATTGCACCCCACACAATAATAGTGGGAGATTTCAACACCCCACTCTCATCAATGGACAGATCAGGGAAACACAAACTAAACAGAGAAACAGTGAAACTAACCGAGTTATCAACCAAATGGATTTAACAGATATCTATAGAACATTTTATCCTAAAACAAAAGAATATACCTTCTTCTCAGCACCTCACAGTACCTTCTCCAAAACTGACCATATACTTGGCCACAAAACAGACCTCAGCAGATATAAGAAGAGTGAAATAATTCCATGCACCCTATCAGATCTACACACACTAAGGCTGGTCTTCAGCAACAACAAAAACAACAGAAAGCCCACATACACATGGAAACTGAACAACATTCTACTCAACGATAACCTGGTCAAGGAAGAAATAAAGAAATTAAAGACTTTTTAGAATTTAATGAAAATGAAGGCACAACATATCCAAACTTATGGGAAACAGTGAAAGCAGTGCTAAGAGGAAAACTCATAGCTCTGAGTGCCTCCAAAAAGAAACTGGAGAGAATTTCTTTCACTAACAGCTTAACAGCACAGCTGAAGCCTCTAGAACAAAAAGAAGCAAATACAGCCAAGAGGAGTAGACAGCAGGAAATAATCAAACTCAGGGCTGAAATCAACCGAGTAGAAACAAAAAGAACTATCCAAAACATCAACCAAACCAGGAGCTGGTTCTTTGAAGAAAACCAACAAGATAGATAAACCCTTAGCAAAACTAACCAGAGAGCACAGAGACAGTATCCAAATCATCAAAATCAGAAAAGGGAGATACAAAAACAGATACTGAGGAAATCCAAAAAAAAAATCATCAGATCCTACTATAAAAACCTATACTCAACAAAAGTGGAAAATCTAGATGAAATGGACAATTTTCTAGACAGATAACAGGTACCAAAGTTAAATCAGGATCAGATAAATGATCTAAACAATCCCATTACACCTAAAGAAATAGAAGCAGTCATTAATAGTCTCCCAACCAAAAAAAACCTCAGGACCAGATGGGTTCAATGCAGAGTTCTATCAGACCTTCAAAGAAGACCAATACTCTTCAAACTATTCCACAAAATAGAAACAGATGAAACACTACCCAATTTGTTTTATGCAGCCACAATTACTCTGATACCTAAACCACACAAAGATCCAACAAAGAAAGAGAAGTTTAGACCAATTTCCCTTATGAATATCTATGCAAAAATACTCAATAAAAGTCTGGCAAACTGAATCCAGGAATGCATCAAAACTATCATCCACCACGATCAAGTAGGCTTCAGCCCAGGGATGCAGGGATGGTTCAGTATATGAAAATCCATCAATGTAATCCACTATATAAACAAAGAAAAAATACACGATCATTCCATTAGATGCTGAGAAAGCATTTGACAAAATCCAACACCTCCTCATGATAAAAGTTTTGGAAAGATCAGGAATTCAAGGCCCATACCTAAACATAGTAAAAGTAATATACAGCAAACTAGTAGCCAACATCAAACTAAATGGAGAGAAACTTGAAGCAATCTCACTGAAATCAGGGACTAGACAAGGCTATCCATTCTCTCCCTGCCTGTTCAATATAGTACTCAAAGTCCTAGCCAGAGCAATTAGACAACAAAGGAAAGTCAAAGGGATTCAAATTGGAAAGGAAGAAGTCAAAGTATCACTATTTGCAGATGATATGATAGTATATATAAGTGACCCCCAAAATTGCAGCAGAGAACTCTTAAACATGATAAATAACTTCAGCAAAGTGACTGGATATAAAATGAACACAAACAAATAAGTAGCCTTCCTATACTCAAAGAATAAAGAGGCTGAGAAAGAAATTAGGGAAATGGCACCCTTCACAATAGTCACAAATAATATAAAATACCTTGGTGTGACTCTAACTAAGTTAGATCTGTATGACAAGAACTTCAAGTCTCTGAAGAAAGAAATTGAAGAAGATCTTAGAATATGGGAAATATCTCTTAAGCTCATAGATTGGCAGGGTTAATATAGTAAAAATGGCCATCTTGCCTAAAATAATCTATAGATTCAATGCAATCCCAATAAAAATTCCAACTCAATTCTTCATAGAGTTAGAAAAAGCAATTTCCAAATTTATGTGGAATAACAAAAAACTCAGGATAACAAAAACTATTCTCAACAATAAAAGAACTTCTGGCGGAATCACCAAGCCTGACCTCAAGCTATACTACAGAGCAATAGTGATAAAAACTGCATGGGATTGGGACAGTGACAGGCAGGTAATTCAGTGAAATAGAATTGAAGACCCAATAATTAACCCTCACGTCTATGGTCACTTGATCTTTGACAAAGGAGCTAAAACCATGGTGCTGGTCAACTGGCAGTCAACATGTAAAAGAATGCAAAATTGATCCATTCTTATCTCCCCGTAGAAAGCTCAAGTCTAAGTGGATCAAGGACCTCCACATAAAACCATATACACTGAATCTAATACAAGAGAAAGTGGGCAAGAACCTAGATTACATGGGCACAGGGGTAAATTTCCTGAATAGAACACCAATAGCTTATGCTCTAAAATCAAGAATTGACAAATGGGACCTCATAAAATTGCAAAGCTTCTGTAAGGCAAAGGACACTGTCAATAGGACAAAACAGCAACCAACAGATTGGGAAAAGATCTTTACCAATCCTACATCTGATAGAGGGCTCATATCAATATATACAAGGAACTCAAGAAGTTAGACTCCAGAGAACCAAATAACCCTATTAAAAAATAGCGTATAGAGCTAAACAAAGAATTCTCTGCTGAGGAATACCAGATGGCTGAGAAGCACCTAAAGAAATGTTCAACATTCTTAGTCATCAGGGAAATGCAAATTAAAACAATCCTGAGATTCCACCTCACACAGTCAGAATGGCCAACATCAAAAATTCAGGGGACAGCAAATGCTGGAGAGGAGAAAGAGGAACACTCCTCCATTGCTAGTGGGATTGCAAGCTGGTAAAACCACTCTGGAGATTTGTTTGGTGGTTCCTCAGAAAATTGAACATATCACTATCTGAGGACCCAGCTAAACCACTTCTGGAAATATACCCAGAAGATTCTTCAACATGTAATAATGACACATGCTCCACTATGATCATAGCAGCCTTGTTTATAATAGTCAGATGCTGGAAAGAACCCAGATGTCCCTCAACAGAGGAATGGATACAGAAAATGTAGTACATTTACACAATGGAGTACTAATCAGCTATTAAAAACAGTGAATTCATGAAATTTTTAGGGAAATGTATGGAGCTAGAAAATTTCATTCTGAGTGAGGTAACCCAATCACAAAAGAACACACATGGTATGTACTCACTGATAAGTGGATATTAGCCCAAAAGCTCAGAATATCCAAGATACCAATCAAAGATCACATGAATCTCAAGAAGAAGGAAGACCAGAGTATGGATACTTTGATCCTTCTTGGAAGGTGGATCAAAATACCCCTGGTTCACAGTCAACCAATAGACTGAGTATAGGGTCCCCTATGGAGCCGCTAGGGAAAGGATCCAAGGAGCTGAAGAAGTTTGCAGTACTGCAGGAAGAACAATAATATGTATCAACCAGTACCCCCAGAGCTCCCAGGGACTAAACCACCAACCAAAGAATACACATGGAGGGACCCATGGCTCTAGCTACATATGTAGCAGAAGATGGCCATTTCAGACATCAATGAGAAGAGAAGCCATTGGTCCTGTGAAGGCTGAATTCCCCAGAATAGAGGAATGCAAGTCAGGAAATTGGGGGGGGAGGGGGAAGCAGGGGGAGAGGATATGGGAAAGGGAGTTTTTGGAGGGGTAATGAGGAAAGGAGATACCATTTGAAATGTAAATAAAGTAAACATATAATAATAATAATAATATTACTTACTGCTTTTGCAGAGTAGTCAGGCTCAGTTCCCAGTACCCACATGGTAGCTCACAACCTCCTGAAATTCAGGTTCCAGGGGGGACCTGACTCTTCCTCTGGCTTCCAAATGTTCCTGCATGTGGGTCATATATACACAGTCAGATACACTTAGACTCACCCAGGTTCATGAGCACACCACACACACACACACACACACACACACACATACACACACAAAACCACTTTTTTAAAAAATGAGTCTTAAGGACGACAACTAAGACGATGATGATTATAGTGTGATGCAGCATGCACTGTCTGTCAGATCCCAGTTTGAGAGCTTTTGGTCTGCTATGTGGGAATATTCTCCCCTCCTCTTTTACAGATGAGAAAACCAAGTCTCAGAGGGGTTGGCTGGTTGGTTTCCAGAGACAGATTCTCAATACGGCCTCAGCCTCCCAGTACTTGGATTACAGTCGTGCAGTACAACAGCTGGCTCAGAGATACTGTTTTTAATCAATTAATTTGTTTTTTAGGGTTTCAAACTGTTTCTCAGGTCAGTGTGGGACTCGGTGTGAAACTGTAGCGGACAAGTTGGGGAGGAAAGGATTTATTCAGCTTACACTTCCACATTGCTGTTCATCACCAAAGGAAGTCAGGACTGGAACTCAAGCAGGTTAGGAAGCAGGAGCTGATGCAGAGGCCATGGAGGGATGTTGCTTACTGATTTGCTTCCCCTGGTTTGCTCTGCTTGCTTTCTTGTAGAACCCAAGACTATCAGCCCAGGAATGGCACCACCCAAAAGGGGCCCTCCCTTCTTGATCACTAATCGAGAAAATGCCCTACAGCTGGACCTCATGGAGTCGTTTCCTCAAGAGAGGGTTCTTTCTCTGTGATAACACCAGCTTGTGTCAAGTTGACACACAAAACCAGCCAGTACACCATCGGAACCTTGAATTGTATAGTTTTCTATTTTGTATATGCAAATCCTTGGAGCCAGGGGGTGTTTGAATTAAGAAACTGTGTCCAAAAGGTCGGAGAGGTGTTTGGAAGTATTCTCAGCTGTGTATGCCCACCTGACAGTTCTAATGATCCACTTATTTTACATGAGGCCATAAAGTGTGTGGATTCCTCCAAGTATTCAAGTGACTCACGTCAGTGAAGGCGGTAAATATGTTGGGCCAAAACACCATCGGAAGCATCTTTGTCAGCAGGGAGCAGAAGTTGTATTAATTAAAATGTTCTAAGAAGGTACAGGGTGCACTCCCGACGAGTCAGAAGACTATTTTAATCCTAATTAAGATGTTCCTTCCTAGCATCTCACAACACAGAAAATTAGAATTAAGAAGTTGGTGACATTTCTAGAAGGAGGGTCAGCAGACTCAGAATGGATCCCTCTAGCTCAGAACTGGGCATATGTTGTTAAGAAGCTACTACTTTTAATAAATTGGTATTGGTCCAGGGTCCTCCCCATGTTTAGAAAGGGTTAGGGGAAGGTTCCGAGGAAAAGAGTCAGAAACAGGTCAAACTTAGGTACAAGGAATGGAAGACCATAGTGAGAAATGGCCACAGGCCTTATAAAGGAAGAATATGCCGAATGGAGGGAGGATCCCCAACCAGTGATATAGCAAGGACCATTGCCCCATGGTCTTAGGACCTCAGTATACAGGCCTCAGTCTGGAAGAGTATAACTAGAAATTCACCATCACATCTAGGTGAGTTTATCAGCAATGGATGCCCTTCTGAGCTTAGCGTTTCCTGTATGGAATGTTGAAGCACGCTGAGTGTACGTCATCACATGCATGCATAGATGGGTCACAGATCTGTGATTCTCACTGTGAGCTGACACTCTACCTAGGGTCAAGAATTTCATAACTAGTTGGGCAGTGGTGGTGCGTGCCTTTAATCCCAGCACTTGGGAGGCAGAGGCAGGTGGATTTCTGTGTGTGAGACCAGTCTGGTCTATGTGGAGTGAGTTCCAGGACAGCCAGGGCTATACAGGGAAACCCTGTCTCAAAAACAAACAAACAAACAAACAAAACAACAACAACAAATTTCATAACCAACAGTTTGAAGTAATGGGTGCAATTTACTGTATCTGAAGGGTACAGTTAGGTATTCCAGGGTCAGCAAATGAGAGGTGGTTTTCTTGGTACTTAGATATTCCTTCCTATATGCCTGGTAGGCCATCTGTCTTCAAATGTCAACAAGCCTCTCCTCTCCACCCAAGAATGATGGGAGAAGAAAGAATTGGGGGGAATTTGTTAGATTAAGGATCAGAGTTCCTTAATGGAAACTTCCTAAATGAGAAAAATGGAAAAAAAAATAGGGTTTGGTTTGTGGCAATGTGGAACTTTGAGATCGTGGTCCTGAAAATGCTTTTTTTCCTTCCAATTTTAAAGCTGGAAGAGCTTATGAATAAGAGTGGCTTGTGTTGGCACCAAGTGGAAATGACATTTGGGAGAGCAGAAAAACTAGATTCTAGTCGGAGGACTAGACCCTGAGTTTGCTTCATTCGACTGAGAGGTAACAAGGGTGGTGGGGTTCACCCTGCCACCCAGGCACAGGTTTGGCTAATACTCTCCAGAGCAGAACTCAGAAGGGGAGGAGGACGGGAGATATGACATAACCACTAATTTGCATGTGAAACTCTATCCAATAAAAGACCAGTAAACAGACAGCCTAATAGGACATTATGTGGCAGATTACTCTAATCGGCTCACCATATTGATTTCTGAGCATTCTCAATTTGTTTCTCAGAACAAAGTTTATTCTCTTTTAATTACTTTCGAAATTTGATGCTGTGTTCCATGGCCTTTGTCGGTGTATAATCTTACATTGTAGGAGATCCTCTACCACAATTAATATCAAGCCAGTTCTGGTGAGCTGTTTTACTACGATCCAGGTAATGTTGACCAAGTTCGTGGTGTCAGATATAAAGTTGGGGTTGCAAAAAAGATGGACAGAGAGATGTGCTATCATCATAAGGGGGATATTTGCCTGGATTCAATCTAAATACATCTCAAAAAATTGTAAAATAGAATCTACCAGCTAAAACTAATGAGCACAAAACTGCATTGATTTGGCCCAGGGTGGACAAATAGAACATCTGGCATATTTGGCACCAATGACACAGCTGGCATTGTTGGAAACGGTTCTGCAGAAGGTACAGATGCAGAAATGGGAGAATTGGTACAAACAGTGCAGATGGAACAGTTGGAACAGATGACAGTGGGCAGAGCTGGCGATGCTGGCACAGGTGTCATAACCTCAACAGCTGGCACAAGTTGTGACAATCCTGGGATTTCTGAGTGCAAGGCACATGTTCATGTTGGCTGGGGCTGCGGCGAGATAAGAGCATTTTATAATTAGTAAATGTGCCATTTAAAAAAGAACTTTTCTCCCCTCCATCCTTAAGGACGTCCACCTCCAACTGTTGGAGCTTGGAATGCAGAGCATTTTTGCAAATTAGAATTTCCCCGAGAAAGCCATAATTGATAAATACAGATTTCATAGAAGAGGCAATTAGATATTTTTTTTGTTCTGGTACTGATGAAATTCATGAATGGAATTTCTTCATAGGAGTTTTGTGGGAAATAAAGGTCAGATTTTTGGAAGTGAAAGTGAGCTTTGCATTTAAGTGAAATGTATTTGTTATCAAATTAGAGGGTTATTTGTTTCTGGAGCAGAATGAGTATTTCCCATTTGTATGCAATTTCCTGTAGAATCACACTTGAAGATGGGATATGAAAATTGGAAACCTGTCTACAGAACAGGTTGGATAAAGAAGAAAAAAAACCAAAAAAAAAACCAAAAAAAAAAAAAAAACAAAAAAAAACACTGGAATAGAAAATATGGAGAAAGGATGATTTGACAGTCTCAAATACCAGTGGGACTTGGCTCTGATTTTATTTTAAAATGCTATAATTTGGGGCTTGAATTAAGAATACAATATAGCATAATCTTTTGGGCAATGATATTTTATATCAAATGAGAAGTTGAAAGAACAAAGCAGCTTGTTAGTAGTTACTGTGTGTGTGCATGTATGTATGTATGTATGTGTGTATGTGTATCTCTCTCCGTGCATGTATGTATGTATGTGTGTATGTGTATCTCTCTCCGTGCATGTATGTATGTCTGTGTGTGCATGTCTCTCTGTCTCTTTCTCTGTGCATGTATGTATGCATGTCTGTGCATCTGTGTGTGCATCTGTGTGTGTGTGTGTGTGTGTGTGTGTGTGCCATAGAGTTTTGCAGAGGTCAAAGAACAACCTTTCAGAGTTGTTTCTTCCCTTCTACTGTGTGGATCTTAAGAATCAAATTCAGGTTGTCAGGCCTGGCAGCAAGAATCCTTACCTGATGAGCCATCTCAGGATCCATGTTTTACTTCAAATCCTTTTTATTAGAATCCAAATCTTTTCCCCTCATAGGAAAGCTTTAAAAGAAATTGCCTATTTGTAAAATAATAAGAAACCTAATAAGGGAGTAGATACTGGGTTTTAAATTTTAAACAGTAATGTCTTGAATACCTTAAATTGCACCTTAAATTCTTGTTGGATGAACCTATAGTTTAAATATCAATATTAAGAATTTTTAAAAAAGCAATAACCACCCTTAGGAATGACTAGCATCCTGTTAGAAGAAAACAAGGCAGACCAGCCTGCGGTCTTGCTTAAGGCCTCCGATTTTATCCTAAGAACTGTTACATCTCACACTTAGCTCTGTTCCTTCCCTGAAGGGCAAGCACAGATGGGGACACTGGCTGACATCACCTCCTCTGTGTCCTCGGGTAAGCCCTGACTCTAAGCTTTTTACATCTTCCAGTTTACCCTGAACCAAAAAGCAGTTTCTGTCCATCGCTAGTGCAAAATAACAATCTTGAGACTTTTTAGGAAAGAAAGCACTTTCCAACAAGGTTTTAATTGTCTCTCACAGGGTGTCAAGTTCGTGGCCATCAGAAACATGTGGTCTTGGTTTCCAGATGTCTCTGCATAGTGTTACACATAAATAAAAAACATTGTCTAAAGTCATTTAAACATGTCTGATTTCAATTTCCCTGTTTTTCCTACTTTGTTCTAGCCTCTTGTTGAACCCAGTGAAACTGTTCTTGGCTACTCAGAGATTTATTTCTACCCATTTAAAAAACATCTTTTGACGGAGCTGACAAAAAAGTTTCTGCTTAGAGCAGATAAAATACATCCATGTGTTGCCTGTATATTTTTGCGTATGACAAAGAGCCGTGAAGAGAAGGGAGAGAAAGCAAGAGGGCTTGCTGTTCCCTCTGGGCACGGAGATGGTGACAGATGGGTCAGCGCACAGGAACAGGCTGGAAGTGTCCATCTTCGCTTGATTGAAGCCCTACTTTGTGGCTGGGACTCAGATGAGCATCGCTTCTAATCAATAAGTATCTTATGAAAAATGATCTGTTCAAGTACAACCAACAGGGGTGTCTCTGGGCGTTGGCATTTGAGGGGTGGGCAGAAGTTTTTTTCAGGAGGAGACTGGGGGTAAGCCATTCCTTTGAACCTCTGCCTTCTTTAGGAATTAAAGGCAAATGAAACATGAAAGATGCAATCTGCTGCAGAGATTTGATTCCTCCGTCACTGTCCCTGCCGCTGTCTATTTGTAAGCACATTGAACTTCCGATTTATTGGCGTCCCGTCTTATGTAAATGTCCTTTTCCTTCTGTCTGCTCCAAGACATGTGGATGTGCCTTTGTTCCACCCTTCAAACAGTCACTCTCGGTGTTCTGCCTCTCTGTCCTCCCTAGAGGGTTTGGGGAGCTGTGTGTGCTTGGATTTGCAGGATGAGGTGTGAGTAGGGGTCCTTTTAAGTATAGCAGCTTTCGTCCTCTGCACATGGTAACTCGCGATACACATTTTTTTCCTGGGTATAAAAAGAGATCTGTTTGCATTGGGGAGCTAGTGAATAAAATGAAGACTGCATAGCCACCTAAAATAAATCGTTAGCACAGCAAAACAAAGACCCCAGGGAAATTGTCCATAAATTATGTTTAAAACTTAAGGCACATTTATACCCAGACACTCTCTTTTGTCTTCCCTGTGTTCTCCAAGTACATCACTCACAAACCCTAAACCCCAGCCAGCCCCAGCTCTCCGGAGTGAAGAACTCATGCATAGAGCAGAGGTCTTTCCCAAGAAAGCAATGTTTCCCTCCCTTCACCTATCATGGAAGGCTGCACATAGACAAAGATGCACAGATTGGAGTTGGATGTCACTCAGTGGAAGGAATCTTGCCTAGATCACTTGCAACCCAGGATTCACTTTCCAGCACTACTTACAGATACAATGACAGAGCAGAGCTATAAGGCATCTTGCTCTCGTTGGAAGTAGGGAAGGAAAACTTAGGTGAGATGGTTGTTGTTGTTGTTGTTAAGATAGAGTCTCATATACTCCAGGCTGGCTTTGGAACTCACTACTTAGGCAAGGATGATATTGATCTCCTGATCCTCCCTCTTCTATCTCCCAAGTGCTGGGATTGCAGGTGTGTACCACCAGGTGCAGCTCTAGGTTATATACAGCTCTAGGTTATACACAGTGGGTGTGCATCTCTTTGCAGGGCACTCCAGAGTCTGGGATTCTGAGCTGCAGTTACAACCATGCAGGAGCAAGGCTGAGCCTTCTCCTGATAGAAAAAGAGGAAGAACAGAGTGCACCGCCATCTTATAACTACAAATTCTCCATTCCTGTACGCTCACTGCATCTTTAATTTGGGCAAAAAAAGAAAAAAAAATGTCATCACTTGAGGTATGGTGACTGACCCTGATATCACCAGGCTCTGCAGAGCCCAGAGAGCAGGAGGTGAGCTCCTGTGGTCTTGTGTCTTAGTTGCTGTTTTATTGCTGTGAGGAGACACTATGACCACAGGAATTCTTATAAAAGAAAGCATTTAATTGGGACTTGCTTACATTCAGAGGTTTATTCCTTTATCGTTGTGGTGGGAAGCATGGCAGCCACCAGGAAGATGTGCTGGAGAGGCAGCTGAGAGTTCTCCATCCAGATGTGCAGGCAGCAGGAAGAGAGAAAATCACTGGGCCAACTTGAGCATTTGAAACCCCAAAGCCAATCCTCAGTGACACACTTCCTCCAAAAAGGGCACACCTCCTAATAGTGCAACACCCAGGTGACTGAGCGTCTGAATTTACAAGCCTGTGGTGGCGATTCTTATTTAAACCACTACGCCTTGCTTGTTTTTAATGCAGACCAGACTAGTTCAGAATTGAGGTTGGACTGCTGTTTCCTTCCATCTTAGATTGATCTTATTAATAAGGGTTTATCCGAATGTTCTCCAAAACTATCATGTAAGTATCTTGAGGGGTGATGTGAGCAGATTAAATGAAGTGTAGACACATTGACTCTTTAAAAAACATTTCAGGAGGCACAGTAATGGTTCAGCGGTTAAGAGCGCTGACTGCTCTTCCAGAGGTCCTGAGTTCAATTCCCAGCAACCACATGGTGGTGGCTCACAACCATCTGTAATGGGATCCAATACCCTCTTCTGGTGTGTCTGAAGAGAGTGACAGTGTACTCACATACATAAAATAAATAAATCGTTAAAAGAATTTTTTTTTAAGTTTCAGTGTGAAAAAAAATTAAACACACAATAGAAGTAGACAGTGATTTATGGCTCCCATATGTGTCACCTGGGTCAACACTTTAACATTTTGTAACTGTTTCCTTTCTCATCCTGCCCCACCCTTCTCTCCCCTCCTTCCCTGGAGTATTTTAAACCAAACTCCAGAGGTCATTTCACTCTCAAAGTCTATAGTCCTCATACCTATTGAGCAGAGGCAGCTTTTAAAAATCCTAACAATCAAATGATAACAAGACAGCTTTGTGTTTCAGCACCATCCAATTCCTGATCCACCTTGAGAGTCCCCTGCTCCTCTCAAAGGGGTGTTGGTGTGGCTGCCTTTTCCCCATCAGGACCCACCAAGGGCTACTGTTTCTTGTGCTTGTTTCTTTTTTTAATTTTTTAAAAATGCATTGATTTATTTGTTCATGTATTTACTTAGAGAGTGTGTGGGTGTGCATACCGTGTGATATTCGCCTCAGTGAACTGCGCTTAATTCACTTAATATGATTATTTCTAGTTGCATTCATTTTCCTGTTAATGAAATAACATCATTCCTGGGGGGGGGGTTATTTATGTACACATACCACAGAGGTCAAAGGGCAGCTCTGGTACTTCGTTCTCTTCCCCCTCTATATGTGTACCATAGATCAAAGTGTTTGTTTCTCTTTTGCTGTTTGTTTTGCTTCGTTTCATGGACTCCTTGGCTGTACCAGGTCTTCGTGCCTAGGCTTTTAAGACTGTGTGTTGGCCTCTGTAACTCTTCTCCCCCGCCCCTCCCCTCTCCATGGGCTCCTGCGTTTGACCAGTTTCCTGCTGGTAAATGCCTGGTGCGTAGTAGAAGCTTTTGGACATAGGGTCCAACTGACAGATACAGGGTCATGTTATGACTTATAGCCCATTTTGAGATCTCTCTTCTTCTGGTCGACTGAGATTTTAGAGTCCAGCTACCTATTCTCTCTGCCACGCTTTCCCCATCATGATGGACTGTATGCTCACAAACCTTGAGCCAAAATAAGTCCTACTTCCCTTAAATAGTTTTTGTCAGGACCACAAGAAAAGTAACTATTACAGCCTGTTCCCACATCCCACACATTTCCTGTAGGGACATTTCTGTAGGTACTTCCTGCAAACTGATGTTTAGATCTTGAGGCAAACTAGGTGCAGGGCTGATTTTTAGACAAGAACACCTCGTAGTTGGTGCTGGGTATCTGTCTCTTAGCACACCACTGTGTGAGGAGCAGGCTACCTGATTCTCCCACTTTTCATGACATTAAGATTCTTCAGGGAGTCCAGATGGCCCAGAGTCTTGATCATTCAGCTTCTTTCAACACATGCTAATTTTGTCTCAGTATCATTGTCTAACCACCAAGGAGCCCTTTGGTTGTAAACAAATAATTCTTTGATATTCATCTTATTAGCAAGCTGCTGGACAGTTCATCTTCATTGTCAAGTTGACTGGACTTGAAGTCGTCTAGGAGACATGCCTCTGGATGTTTCCTTGAGGAAGTTTCCAGGGAGGTTTAACTGACACAAGAAGACTGACCCTGAATGTAGGAGACTAAATAAAAAGGAGGGGGCCAGCAGAGCATGAGTGTTCATCTCCTCTGCTTTCCGACTGTAGGTACAATGCCACACACACACACCAGCTTACCCGCTCCCCTGCCGTCTCCTCCGCTATGAACTGCTCCCCTTCTTATACCATAACAGAAAGAAAGAAAGAAAGAAAGAAAGAAAGAAAGAAAGAAAGAAGGAAAGAAAGAAATCCTTCTTCCCTTATGTTACTGTTGTACTGTTGTTGGGTATTTTGTCTTAGCAACAAGAAAAGTATATGATGTGTTACTACCAAGGGACAGTGTCAACTTTACACGCACACACACATACACACACACACACAGGTTTTTTTCCATAGCATGTTACATATGTGGTCTTGTCACTTATGTTTCACTGGAAGCTAAATATAAAAATTGGCATGTTTTCCATGTTCAAACGCTCAGGCTATTTGCAGATTGACCAGTGAGTAATAAATTAGGTCATGGAAGGATCACGTAGCAGTTGCAGGGTTCACGTTGAATATTTGTACTCTGGTTAATCTCAGCTCTATTACTGCAAGCAAAGTGAGTTGACTTATAGCCTCTTCCCAAATAGTTGTTGTTGTGGTTTGGTGAGTCCTTCTGCCTACATGAACTGAATTAACCTTTCAACAGTATTATTTAATACATAGTAACTCATCATTGACTAATAAATGTTGTTTGTATTTCAGTATGTCAGGTATTGATTTACTCAATGTTTTATTTCACATCACTGATAAATAAATGGAAAATAAAGCAAAATAGTAAGAATTTAAATGGTAGAATAATTCCAAAATATAAATTTCAATTTCAAGATTGAAATCTTGTGGGGAAATACTTAGTAAGTTTGATTGTCTGAAATAGATTAGTGCTGGAAAAATACAAAAAGTATATGCGATTGAGCAATTTACTAGTAATTTTAATTTTTAAGCTTATTATGACGATGATGGTTTTGGTGTTGAAGATTAACCCTTGATCCTCATAAATGTTAAGCATACTCTACTCTTGAGTTACACTCCCTCTCCATCAAATTTGTTTGCAAATCAAAGCATTAATATCCCTGGATCATGATTAATGAATACAAAATTGATTCCCCCCAAGTGGTGTTTGACAGTAATTCTGCCTTCAACGACAATAAAATACCTAAGGCTTTGTGAAACCTCCTTCTTTTTATACATATATATATATATATATATATATATATATATATATATATACACATACACACATACACATATATATATGTTGGCTTTTCCGAGACAGGGTTTCTCTGTATAGCTCTGGCTGTCCTGGAACTCAGGCTGTAGACCAGGCTGGACTCGAACTCAGAAATCCGCCTAGCCTCCGCCTCCCAAGTGCTGGGATTAAAGGCATGTGCCACCACCGCCCAGTGGCTTTGTGAAACTTTAAGTATGAGGGATCTACTATTTCTATCTATGAAGCTTGAGGTTTTGTTCCCATCATGCCATTCGATCGTTGCTGCAACCTGATTGGAGGAGGCACATGACAAATTAGTGAGTTGGTTGAGTGGGGGCAGGGAGAGGGGAACTGGCGCAAGGCCACGTGACCAGCGCAGGGCCACGTGACCAAGGGAAGGCGAGCTCTGTGCTCAACCCCTCAACTCGGTTTGGCTTACCTCAGCTTGTTTAACCTTGCTTTCTCCTACAGACATTCTGAAGGTGCATCTGTGCAAGACACAGTAGGAGCTTCTAGTCTAAGCCTGTTCCACCTGCTTCAGGCTTCTAGCCTGTGTGGTACAAGCTTCCCGTGATCTATTTTCGGTTTACTTGATGGAGGACACACGCAGTTGACTTCAGTAATTCTTACCTCCCTTGGGCATCTCTAACCATACATTTTTTTCTTCTCCCTTTTCCCTCGCTCACCAGAAAGGTAGAACTTTATGTGGAGGTTTTTTTTTTTTTTTAACCATCCTACTGAGAACAGAAGAAAGTTAGAGAGAGGCAAAGGCTTTGTAAAATGTTCATAAGATCTTCTAACGTGAATCTCTCCTCTATGCCCTTCTCCTTCATGATGTTCTGACAGCCTATGCTGGGAAGGATTTTATTTATTTATTTATTTTTTGGCCACGCTCCACAAGGTTTAACTTGAGTTATTCTATTGCCTTGTTCTCCTGCTCCTGTATTTTTTTTTTAAAACGGCACTTAGAAATCATTCCAATTACATATATTTAAATGGCTGTAATAGAGATACGTGTGTGTGTGTGTGTGTGTGTGTGTGTGATGTTTTCTTAACCTAACCACAAACATCGATGCTTATTGTATTTGGGAGAGGATATGTTTTCACTTGCCAGACTTCCATATTAGATACGGAGAAGGCACATGGTGTTTTGAGACAATTGCTTAAGTGAATTCAGAGGAAGAACTTGAAGTCTCTGAGGCTGAAGAGGAAAGAGGAAGCAGGCATCTGTCTCCTCAAAGTTCTATGGCTTGAGCTTATTACCAAAAAGATCTTTCCACTTGTTTCGAATACTTAAAAAAAAAAAAAAGTGAGAGATAGTTAAGTTTTGGCAACAACAGCAACAAAAAATCAGAAAGAGATAAAAGGAAATGCCTTTCGAGCAATTGTTTAAATACAAGAGTGTGATTAAAAATAGAACAAAAACAAACTCCAAGAAGAGTCTTTAATCAAAACAAAACACAGGGAAAGCAACCATTGGCCTGTGATTAGGAATAGCCTGGGAAAGGGGCTAGAAAACCAGCCTGCCTGACCACCGTCCCCGACAGTCTTTTTAGTGTGCCCCTGTGAGAGTACACTCCCTCAAGAGAGCAGAGATCTTTTTATCTTCTGACTAGAATTCAGGCCGTTTCTTCTTCCCTCCTTCCCTTCTCAGCCCCCATCTTTGCCATGACAGACTGCATTCAATAATTGCCATCTTTTGTAATTGTTCTATCTCCAAATTGGCTGATTAGGGGAAGAGACACAGCTGTCCATCAACATGGTGTAAAGTGGCTGAAACAACCGTCCCCTGAGCTGGAGAAAGTTAATTGCATTTTCTCAGGCTATCCCAGGAGGCAAGGCGCTGGGAAGGGTTTCCGGGAATCCCTGTTAATGCTAGCCGGGTTTTCTTGTCTTATTGTTTTGTTTTGTTTTGTTTTTTTCTGAGCATTTCTGCTTGTAAACTGGGCGGGAGGGTGGGGTTTGGGGAGGGGAGATGTAGTAAACACCATGTTAATTAGAGTTGCAGATGAAATTGAATCAGAAAGAGTTGCAAACTCACAATTGAGAGTACGGTGTGGGATTTCTGAGGTTAAAGATACTGGAGGATCAAATGAAGTGAGAAGGGAAGCAGACAGGTTAATTCCAGTGCTGGGGGTGAAGATGGAGTCTGCAGAAGTAAGCATGGAGAAAAGAAGGTGCAGGAAACAGAGACTGATGCAGTGGAAGACAATAAATTAGACGTGTTCGCAATATGCCGTAGAAGCTGAGGTGATTTGGGGCTGCATGTGCAGAAGCATCACATCATGAGGAAGGCGTGGGGTAATTTAGCACGTTTGGCACGATCACCCCTGGAATATTGCGCTCAGCTCTTTAAGGAGGTATGAAGGCGGAGAGTAAGATCAGCACAGGACAGCAAAGGTGCTCAACATGCAATGGCTGGAGGAGGAGGAACTGTGTGGCTCCCCATGGGACTCGGCTTGAGGGAGTCACAAGATTGGTGCACTTGTATTTAAGAGTATTCTAAAGGACCCTAAATCAGTGTGTCACAGAGATACTTACACATCAGGGTTCCCCCCCCCAAGACTTCTCATAATAGCTAAATTATGGAATCAGTATAGAAGTCCATCTAAGGAGGATAAGGGATATGTGCTATCTATCTAGATATAGAGATAGATAGATAGATAGATAGATGATTGATAGATGATAGAGATAGATGATAGATAAATGATTGATAGATGATAGATAGATGATAATAGATAGATAGATAGATAGATAATGGCATTTTTTAAGCCACAGGGAAGAAAGTTGTATCATCTGCAGGAAAGTGGATATGACTGAAAATAAACTATACCAATCACAAAAAAGGCAAATACCATAATGTTTCTCTCATTTGCAGTTCCTAGATTTTTATACAGATACATAACATCATATATCTGTCAGTACATACAAATGTGTGTGTGTGTGTGTGCTTGACCTGAAAATACACGTACAACTGTTTAAGAAGACAAAGGAGACTCATATGGGCAAAGGAAGGGAGGGAAAAGGAGGTCTGAGATGTGAGAGAGAATATGCTTCACATAAAATGTAAACAAGAAAAGAAGCTTCCAGTGTAGGAGAGCGCTGAACCGGAGGCTCCTTGTATGATTGGTTAAGCTGCTCCCAGAAGCCATGCGGTTATTAGATGGAAGTCCCAGTGCCAGAATGGGCTGCCTCCTTAGGAGTTGTTGGCTGCTGAAACAGTTCAAAAGGTCTCCACTGCCATCGATGGCCAACCCAAACTAGATGGTAAGACCCTATGGCTGAAGACAGCACATGCCTTGTTTGCAGAACACGGGGAAATGAAGCTGGAACTCATCTGGAAGCTCCCTCCCCGCTGGCTAGATTTCCTACTGCCAGAAGGCCCTGTGCAGGCCACGTGGGGAGAATCGTCATCAACAGTCTTACTCAGTTGTGGACCCTGGGTACTACAAAGTGCCCACAGTGCTATAGTGTCGTGACTGTTTTGAAGTAACCACTTTATGACTAGATTTCAAGTTCTCTTCATAGGAGGAAACTCATGTGTGGTACTGTAAACCTGGTCAAAAACTTGTGGCTGGGAAGGTCAGTGGGTCAAGTGGGCAGGCTACTGTTGCTGTTAGGCTAAATGGATGAGAGGTGTCTGTTGAATTGCCTTGTAAGTATGCACGTTTATGCTCATAAATAATGGTGTCAGCTTTGTCAGGAAGGCCTCTCTGTCATGGCTGGCAGTTACCACGGAAGTTCATAACAGGTTTGAATAATCAATGTCTTTATGTATCGCCCTAATAAACATCAGCATTATCCCCTGTGGCTTGGAGAGCATCACAGAAGAGGGTGCAGAGCGCGTGGAGGAGCTAGGGTCGGGTGCACTGCTGTGGAATGCTGTCTCCTGGGCACAGCATTGCCATTGGACTCCTGGACTCTAGGCAGCCCCATGCTAGACTGAAAATGCTAGCATGTCACTACAGAGGGCAGAGGGACTCACAAGGGCTGACTTGCCTCTTATGACCTATAACCAGCCCGTGGTTGCTTGGAGAGGGAGAGGCATTTTCTGGTAAACCTCCCAAGCTCCTACAGGTAACACTAATGCTCTGGTTTAGTTTTATAGCAACTCACAACACAAGCTAGAGTCATCAGAGAAGACAGAGCCTCAATTGAGAAAATGCCTCTGTGCAATTGTATCGTTAGCAAACCTGTGGGGCATTTTCTTAATTAGTGATGTATGGGGAGGGCTCAGTGACCGTGGGTGGGGCCACCCATGGGCTGGTGGTTCTGGCTTCTACATGAAAGCAGGCTGTGGAAGCCATGGGAGCAAGCCAGTAAGGAGCACTCCTCCATGGCCTCTGTATCAGCTCCTGCCTCCAGGTTCCTGCCCTGCTTGAGTTCCTGTCCTGACTTCCTTTGAGGATGAACTGTGATGTGGAAGCGTAAACCAAATAATCCCTTTCCTCTCTGTTTTTGGTCATGGTACTTCAACACAGTAATAGAGACCTTAACTAAGACAACTAATTAAAATAATTCATAAACACCACACACACACACACACACACACACACGTGAAGACACGAAAGTAGATTAGTTGAGAAGAGAAACCAGGTCCTGGAAGGGAGGGGATAAAGGAGGGTGACAGAGGTGAATATGATCAGAACTCCTTATATACAGGTAAGGAAATGTCACAAACCCATTATTTATATATAATCACATCATGATGATACATTTAAACACTGAAAATATAATACAAAAACTCCAAGCCCTCCCACAAAAAATATGCATGATTCAAGTGTAATTGTCATAAAAACGGAAGGCTGACACTGACAGAAAGGAACGCTTCTTCAGACTGAGGCAGCGACAGCTAGGCAGCCGAGAAAAGTGTCTTTTTAGGGAGTGAAGGGAGGCTCTGGGCTGCAAAATGCATCGCTCTCCTGCATTTCGTTCCAAATTCCTTAGATTGGCTTTGGCTCTGACCCTTCACCACTCAGAATGAAATGAAATTGCTCATCTGTCAACCCCCCCACAGACGTCTTCCAGGAGCTTCTCTATGCAGTTCCTCACGGAGGTGGCCATTTGAAACAAGGTCCCCACCAAATGCTTTCCTCAGATAGCTGAGCTCCTCCTGTCTTTTTGGTCCACTTGATGTCTGCAAAAGATGGTGAGAAGTGACCTGCCAAAATGTCTCTGTGGATAGCTACCCTCCAGTCAGGAGACTGACTTCTGGTGGCCCGGACGAGATCAGCGCGCTCCGAGGAAAGAGCCTCTGAACAAAGGCTGGAGTGGCAACGTTTGGTATCAGCTGACGAGGCTAATCTGTTCTTAAAATGTAAGCTGCCGTGCTTCTTGAGTTAAAAGTCACTCTGTTATAATTGCAGAAGATACAAACATGGAGACGCGACATGTAGGTATTTAAGTTTTTATTTAAAGTCCACTCTTACAGGAAATATTAGGAAGAAATGATTTCATTCTGGAAGTTTGGAGAGGTCATTATTTCTAGGACGGATCATAAGGAAGTTTCCGTGATGAGCGTTGGCCTCATAAGACTTGAGGGAAGGTGAAATGATCCTTTTTTTCTCAGACTAGAGATTGTAGAGGACCTTGTCTTAATTGTCCTAGGGATTATTTCATAAATCTTGATTTTTCAATTTTGTCATCCGGAAAATGAACATGGGGGAAGGTGTTGCTTTCGAGGTAATTAAAGAGATCACTGACAAGTGGTATATTACCATTTCGGTATTTAATTAAATCTGCCTGAGAGGAAGCTCTTGTTCCTAAATCACTGGGTCTCTCCTCCTCCTGGAGGTGAGAGGGTGAGTGTGTTGTGTAGTCTTCCAGAGAGGAAGGTCTTTCCATCCTTTTCCTTTTGAGGTGTTATAAAGAGCAGACTCAAAGCTTTAGACAAAGTGAAAGCAAACAAAAGGGAAAGACTCAAACAGAATGCACTTACCACTTAAATGCTCCTCCATTAGCTATGTAACCTAGCAGCTTGGGTAACGTCCTAGAAGAAATCAGCACCCTGTTAGAACGGGGCAATGACACTTAGCACTTAAACCAGCAAGTTGTACAGAGCTTCAGAGTTATCTGAAGTTTCATTCACACTCAGTTCATCACAGGGATTTGTGTCACCCCCTTATTCTAGCTTTTTCTTGTTAACATTGGCCTATGCATTTTCAGGAAATAACAGCCAAACTAGCTGCAAGCACCTCATCTTCATTTAGGTTCAGATTGCGAGACAAGGGTAAAGCTGTTATTTCTGTGAGAGAATTGATGGATTGTGTCTGGGATTTTTGAATGTGTCTATAACAGATTAACTTTTCCTTTTCCGATACCAATACTTCATGCTAAAGCAATTAAACGCGTTACCCAAAGAAGCTTGGATTGCTGCTCCCTGGCCATCTTTGTCTTCATAACAGACCAGATGAAAGCCACCACAACTTTAAAAATAGGAGCACCAGAACTGAAGGTTTATTTTTTCTCTTTTCGTCTAGCTCTTGGCTAAGTATCTAAAGCTTGAATCCTGAGTGAGGATTGGCTGCCCCTGCCTGTAATCCCAGAATTCAGGAGGGAGAGACTAAAGGATAGCAAGTTTGAGGCTATCTAGGGCTATGCAACGAGACCCTATCTCAAAGACCGTAAGGTAAAACAAAGAAAGTGAGCCCTTCCTGAGATTCTTTTTGTTTCCTATGGCAGTGCTGGGCATTTCTGGTGTAGGCAGTTGGTGCTTAAGGTTAGAGGAGACATCTGTCCCAAGAAAGGAAAAAAGAACAGACACTCCTGTCATTGGCTGTGGCCCTCAGCACAAGGATTGGACGTGCTACTCATTGGCTTCCTTGGTCTGGATGCATGAGCATGCTTTCCCTGTCTTAAATAGGATGCTTGCTTCTCCCTCATGAATTTTAACACTGAAGTGGACTGAGGTGTTGTCAAGACAAATGCCAGGGAAGTCAAGATGAGGATCTGGTGTAGATGCCACTCTCTGTCTTAGAACATAACCAGAGTACGATGTCAGCAGTTATGCCCTGGCCTTTCCCAAGAGAGGCATGAAAGGGAGAGTCCATCCCCAGTACACAGAAAAACTCCAGGAATGTTTCAAGGTCCATTGAACAGAAAACCAAACATCACAGCTCCCAAAACTAGGGCGTGTAAGTGTCCACAGAATGCTGGTCAGCCACGCCATGGCTCCTCAGCAAGAAAGGACTCCTTTCTAGGACTGGTCCATGGCAGCAAAGACTTAGGGTCCTAGATAAGGTCAGGTGTCATCCAAGGGCTGGTACATTACTTCATGATGTCCCCAGATGAGCCTGTGGAGGATGTACTATTACTATTTCTATTTTTACAGATGAGGTGACTAAGTCATACAAAGAGAAGCAATTTAATCAGTAAGTAACTGGGCCTATAATAGAAGCTCAAGTGTCTATGGGGACACAGATCTTATCTCTGAGGGTCTGTCTATCATCTGCCTCTTTCTGTCTCTTTCTGTGTGTGTCTGTCACTGAATCTCTGTCTCTGTCTCTCTGTCTCTGTCTCCCCACCCCACCCCAGCCCACACCCCCGTCTCTCTCTGCTATAGCTAGAACTCAAAGCCACTTGTCTAAGTATACACTCTACCACTGAGCTGTATCCTAAAGCTCCGAGATCCTGATGTTAAAGAGAGATGTTTTGGGTAGCCATCTCAGTGGATCCTATTGTTTCTAGAAGGAGAAAACTCAGATCAGATGTAAAAGAGTAATTTAAGATTAACTGGACATTAAAATGTACAATGAACGTGAGAGAACACATGTGTGGTGATCCAGGTGTGCATCTGCCATCTATAAACAAGAACCAAGTATGGTGTGTGGGTCGGAACAGACTGCATTCACAGCTTCCTGAGCAGAGTCCAGCTGTCACCTTCTGCTGCACTCTGAAAGATTCTGGACTTTAGCACCTGTCCCATGAGCCCTGCACACTAGGAAAGGTTGTGCAATAGGTAAGATGTGAAAAGCAGCATCCCTGGATTTAGATCTTGGCTCTGCCACTTATTAGCTGCATATGTATTGGCAAGGGACTCCACTTCTCCACCCTTGTCTTTCCTTACCCATAGCATAGAATTAACAAGATTCACCACCCAGGACTATTGCAGGCCTGCCTTAGTTTCCTTTGTTGCTGTTATAAAATACCCTGACAAAAGCAACTTAAGGAAAGAATAATTTGTTTTAGATCAGTGTTACAGGTACAGTCCATCATGATGGGGATGTACAGGCAACAAGAGCTTCAGGCATCAAGAGCTTGAAGAACAATTGCTCACACGACATCCACAGTCAAACACAAAGAACAATGAATTCGTGCATGTATGCTCAGCTCTTTATCCACTCTTACACAGACGAGGATTCCCTGGTAGGGAATGATGCTACCCACAGAGGATAGGTCTTCCCACCTCAGTTTACATAATCACAATAGCTCCTCACAGACATTTTCAGAGGCCCCTTCTTAGGTGATTATTGATTTGGTCAAATTGACAGTTAACACTAACCATTACAAGACAAAATTAATAAGATAGCCCTGTGAAAATGCTTAACACAGAGAAGTTAAGTGTTAGCTTTCTCTCCCCAAAACTAGACCAAATCCTTACCTATAAATAATTTAAATTATGTTTAAGATATTCTCTCCAATTCTAAGTATTGAAACAAAAAATTTAAACTTAGGAAAACAAAGAAGGTTGGAGATGCTGCTCAGTGGTAGACCATGCGCTAATGTGGAAAGCACTGAGTCTAATCCATATATGTATATGTATGTATATATATGTACATATATATGAATTATATATATAAATACATGTATATATGTGCGTGTATATTACACAAAGCAACCTTACATGATGTGCAAACAAGTTTTCAAGCAGAATATATGGAGCATGCACATTTTCTAATTTACCTAATTTGTACATAGAAATGGAGGGTGGTGGGCAGAGTACCATCAGATTATGTTTCTATCAGTATTGTTGACAATTTTGTATTGTATTGTATTGTATCCAGTATTGTATCCAGACTTAGCAATGCACACATTTGGTGAGTGATGACGGAGAGTAATACCTACCCTGACGGTGACCAGAGAGTTAAAGCAATTAAGCCAGATTTTCCTCTTTCCAGAGTCCAACATTTGTTTCTCCAAGTACAGTGAGTTTCAGAGATAGCACGTAATGTACCAATAATGAAAATAACTCTGTGAACAGCATGGAAGTGAGTTGGGGCTACTTCCACCCACTCAGAGATGGAGTTTATGTGCAGAAGCCCAGTGGAATATAAATGAATTGCTGCATCTGACGAATGCGAGCTGAGAGACAGAGGCTCTGGGCTACACCACAAGAGGAAACAGGACACTTTCTTACCTCCCCATCTGTACAGTGAAGTGTGGATGGCAGCAGTTCCTCCTTGTGGGGCTGATTGTAATAAATGCCGTGTTCGGTGTGAGTGAACGCCTGCTGTTGGTAACGCTCAGTGTAACAGTTCTCATCATAGACTCCTGATGTGTTCTTGTTCAGGGCACCAGTCACTGGCGGCAGGTGTTTGTTCCTGTTCATAAATGTCAGCTCCTTACCATTTGCTTTGGGGAAGGAAGAGTGACAGACAACCCTTCCATAGAGCACTGGAGGGTCATTAACACACACACACACACCAGAGCCACTGGGGCTGAAGCCAGCCACAGCCCCTTTCCCTTGTTGGTTAGGGACAATTCGGCACCCGCAGACACACACTCCAGATGTCTTGCTACCATCTGTCTGATGTAGACTCACAGGAGTGCCCAGCCTCCAGAGACATTCTAGGAGACAGGAAACCCAAGGCTTCCAAGTGGCACCCTGGGGGTTTCCGGAGTGCTCTAATTCTCTGACTGAGTAACAGGGTGTGCTGCTTTCCACGCTGCTTCTTTCCCTGTCCACTCCTCTTTTCTCGGTAGTGTGTTTTTGGAAGGCTCACTTAGTCAAATACCCCACCCATTGTGGGATCCCCCACCCGCTTAGGCGCTGTCCAAGGTATCAGGCTTAGTCGCTACAAACAGCAGTTTACTTCCAGAGGGCAGGCTGCATTTCCGTTCCTGATGCACGGAAAGAATGGTGGTGATAAAAATTAAAACGACGAAATGGGCTTTCAATCCAAGCTTGAGTGTCTAAGGAGGAGGGTCACAAGATCGAGATCCTCCCCAGCTAAAGATAGAGTTCAACTTTAACCTGGCCGGCTTAGAGAGATCCTGTCTCCAGAAGAGGCCTGGAATTATAGTTCAAGCCCAGTGGCAGAGCGCTTGCGTGGCACTCGTGGGTCCCTCAGTTCACTCCCCATACACACCCACACGAATAAAATTGATGAGATTCTATTAGCGGGCAGCTTTGACATCTCCACTTTCCATAAAGCTGCCTTCCCCATCAGTATTTTTTTAAAAAAGGGGTGGGGGCATTAAATTGAAGTGTATTCAGAGATAAGAAAAGCCTTCTTAGATTATCAGTAATTATTGATTTATGGTTTGCTGTGTCACACTTGTATACGTAAGTCTTGGGATGGACCAGGGTTGGGTATGAACGTGATTCAGGTTTCCAGGAAATTTATGATCAATCGTATCAAGGAGACTTCGTGTTTACCACACACAAAACAGCCCAAGTCACAGCAGGAAAGTGTCAGATACTTTATTTTTAAGATTGGCATACTTAATCACACCCTTGGTTAAAATAAAAGCATACTTTTTCCCTTCTTGTGGTAAATACATAAAGTTCCCCACAAACCCTTATTATTCTGAGTTTATGGTGTGTGTGTGTGTGTGTGTGTGTGTGTGTGTGTGTTTTAATTCTGAGCATGATTTAAAAATCTACCTCTCATGTGATCTTGGACTTATTTTTCTATTTCCTGGTTCTTCTCATTTCAATGTGTGTCACAGCCATAGCCACTCTCCTATTCCCTTCCTTCCTGCAAGGTCCCTCAGGTGACATTTGCATTGAGTGAGGTGATTTTTGTCTTCAGAAATGGGAATTTTTTTTTTCACAAATAGTGCTTCCCTTTTACTTCAGCTCGAGCCGTTTTCTCCTGGGAAAACAGCTTTTTGCTTTGGCAAAAATGGATGTGAAGCATTGGCGAAAAAGAAAGGCCGTTTTCGTCGCAAAGAAAACTGCCTTTTGCTTTTGCCAAAAAAAAGCAAAACATATGAGACAAACCCACAAATATTTCCCTGTTTGCAAACTCTGTGAAAACGTGATTTTTTTTCCCACCAGCGGTGAGAATATTTTCCCACACGACTGGTCTCATTTCTAAAAATTATGGTCTCTGTGGTAGAAGTCAAAAGTGACACCTGTACCACCTCACAAATAGGACGGAGTATCACAAATATTATTTTTAAACATGTTGAATATATGTCCTACCAAATGTGACACTGGAAGCCCTATGGTCTCTAGGTAAGGGGGTTGTCTCAACCAAGGGCAAGGGCACCTCCACATGGAGGACCGCCGCCCCGGAAAACAGTGTTCAGAAGCATAGGTGATGGACATTCAACTGGGCTTGAACAGGGAGGAGTAACTGAGCTGATGCAGACTTGTAAAAGCATCACTGGGAGAATAAATCACACCAGCTGGTGGAATGAACACTGAATGATACAGCAGAGAACACACTCCAAGTACTGTGTTCATACACAACATCCCAGGGCCCTGGATCCCACCTGTGAGAAGGAGAGGGTTCGATGAAATGGCTGTTGGAATCCCCCTTGGATCTAGGTGTGCAATGACCAGGTTTGGAGATAGTTTTCCAAAATACAGACATTCTGACTACCCAGGGTTCCCGGCTCATTGACTCCCTCACAAATATTCTTAAGTCAGAATCTTTAATGATTTATGAAGGTGTTGGAACAACAAATCGGATTGGAAGTGTCGCTGTGTGTGCAGCATCCCATAATATCCTCATGCTCCTCCTCGTCCTCATGCTAACACTTCATGAAGCTGAATTCTTTTCCCTGAGAAGTAGAAGCATTTATTTGCCACCTTTACATTATTATAATACCTAAAATATCAATACCAACGAGGTGCACTCAAAGCAATAAACTAGCTCAAGGAAGTAAGAGTGTAAATACATTTATGTTAGGTAAAGTCATATTTTTAAAGATTCAGTTTTAAGGCAAGTGTATGCTGAAGGTTTTATCAAGTAAGGAAACACTTCATAAAATAAAGAATGTCTCCCCAAATGAATTTCTCTGTTATAAAATCTACTTCTGTTCTATTCTCAACACTCCTAGCTCACATTTAGGCCTCTATTTCTTATTTCCCTTAAAAGCTATGAGTGTGGGACTGGGTGTGGGCATAGATGTGGGCGTGTTAGTGGGCATGCAAGTGCACATGTGTGTAGAGGCCAGAAGCACAACCTTGGACATGGGTGTCATTTTCAGGAGCTTTCTACCTTATTAACGAATTAATTAGAAGTCACAAGTGACACTTGTAACACCTCATGAATAAGATTGAATACCATGGATATTATTTTTAAACATGGTGAATATATATCCCATCAAATGTGACATTGGAAGTGTTATGGTCTTTACTCAGTGATGTAGTTGTCTCAGCAAAGGGAAAAGGCTACGACACACAGTGTTATTAATTAATTAACTTTTGAGAAAGAATCCTCTTCCTGGCCTAGGATTTACCGGTTAGGTTAGACTGGCTGGCTAGTGAGCCCCAAGGACTCACTGTCCTCACCTTCCCAGTGCTGATTACATGCCCGTGCTGCTGCTCTGATTTCTTTTTTACAAGGGTTGTCGGGCTCCAACTCAGGTATTCACATTTGCAAGGCAAGTGCTTTATCAAGTGAGCCATCACCCCAGCCCAAGAACTGCTTTCAATCCAGTGAAGTCAGGAATCAGAGTCTGCACTAGACGCGCCGTGCTTTTATCCATTTATCAGTTATCTACCGCTTAATGACAAAGAACTAGTTACCTTAAATGTATTTTCTCCATCCAGGGCTAACAATTATGTTCACTTAAAATTCTTACACGACCTCCTTGTCCCTCCATCTTTTGGGTGTTGGCCCCTGCATGACAGGCAAGTGCTGAACTTCTGAGCCATACCTTCAGCTCCTCTCAGTGATGTCTGCTTTCTCTGAACAGTTACCTCATTGTCTTACATTGGCGCCCGGGTTTCGCTTTGGGAGGAGGAAAGAAGAAAGACTGGCTTGTGCTTTCCAGGCTGGTCCTGGTTTGGGAGCGGGTGTGTCTCAGAGGTGAACCACCTCTCGCCCCTCTGTCCTCCAGGGGATCTCCCGGGAAGGTCGGGATGTGGATAGGAGAGGAAGACGCTTGGACTCCTGCCAGCTGTTCACCTTCGCCTTGCTGTGCTTTGTGCCCCGGCCTGTGTTAGTGCTGTCCTCCGGTTACCTCTTGGCCTCAGTTTCCCCAGGCACTGCACTTGTGTCCCACACAGCATGCAAAAGAAGGAAGAAATGGAAGGAAAGGAGCTAGGGACTCTGTTTCCCACTGCAGAGCACACCCACCATGGGCTTCCTTCCCACTGGGCTCTGAGGTCCTCCAGCCTTAGCCTGTACCCCTCTGATAAACACCACGTGCTAGTTTCCTTCTTTAAAATTTTAGGTGAAAATTTTGGTTGTTAGCCTATTCTTTAAGGACTCAGCCCTCTATCTAGCCTGTAAACGGAACATTTAAGTTAACATGCTAGGCAATGGATCTTGTACGTTTTCAGATGTGTATGAACATCACTGCACATTGTTCTTTATCAGTGTCATCCCACCCTTAGTACGAGAAAAGGACTGGAGCTGTGTTCGGCCGTCAAGCCCCCAGCTACCATTCGGTGTATCCTATGTTTAATCCCTGGCAACAAAAGGAAAATATGGGACTAGGGAGACAATAAGAATATTTAAATACATGTAATTAATAACCCCCTAGAAGAGAAGAGTTTACAATATAACTTTTAGATATCTTAGAAATACAAAGTCTTCAAGGAAACATTCACTGGACACAACAGACATAACGTTCAGATGAAGACAGATCCAGTAAAGCTGGAAGATGGAGCTGGGGAACTCTCAAAGAAGCATCAAGAAAGAAGAGGATAAGAGAGAGGTTCAGTGTCACCAAAGCTTAGTGATCACCTTAGAGAGAGCATCACAGGGATTCCCCCCAAAAAAGGATGAAACCAAACAGGGAACAAAATAGTTAAAGAAACTGCTGTCATTGTCTTTTCCTGAAAACACCTTTCCCCTTCAAAGAGACTGATGTTTTTCGAGACTTTGCTACCAAGTTAGTAATATGCCTTGCGATCATTTATGATTATGTTCTTAACCTGCTCTCCTACTGTGCGTTCAGCCTGTTTAGATTTGCCTGCCGGTAAGAGAACAACATAAATAACTTTACTCTGCCCTGCACTTCCCCTATAATCAGTTTTGACAATGTACGCTAATGCATAGCTTTAATGATAAATTATGTACTCTTTCATTCACCTAACCAGAGGGGGGAGAGAGGGAGGGAGGGAAGAAGGGGGGTTCTGTGTGCATGTATGTGTATGTGTGTGTGTGTGTGTGTGTGCATGCATGTATGTGTGTATGAGTACATGTGTGTATGTGTGTGTGTGTGCATGCATGTATGTGTGTATGAGTACATGTGTGTATGTGTGTATGTGTGTGTGCATGCATGTATGTGTGTATGAGTACATGTGTGTATGTGTGTGTGTGTGCATGCATGTATGTGTGTATGAGTACATGTGTGTATGTGTGTGTGTGTGCATGCATGTATATGTGTATGAGTACATGTGTGTATGTGTGTGTGTGTGCATGCATGTATGTGTGTATGAGTACATGTGTGTATGTGTGTGTGTGTGTGTGTGTGTTCATCACTTGTTGCAAGCAGGCATCAGGTTGAAAGAGTATCCACAATTTTTTCCAAACCAGTTTTCTGTGGTGTTCAAGAAATTCAGAGCAGGCAATAGGGATAGCCAAGGACAATCAGACACACACAACAGACAGACTACAGACAAGCCATGGACCACAAATTAAAGGCAGATGGAAGACATGGGGAGAAACAGAGAATTGGAATTTGGGCTAGTTCTTGGTCTAAACCACCCCCAAAAAAGAGCTCTCTCTTCACTCCCTCGTGTCACATCAACAACGTGAGAGACAATTTTCCAGAATTAAAAAAAGGAAGAAAAATTCGAAGTGAAGGGTTGTAGCCAGTACTAAGCCATCAAAAGAATGGAACTATGCAATGAGATGTGTTGCATTAAAATGGAAGAGATCAAAGTGGGGCGGGGGGATTCCTAAAGTTTATGGAAAAGGCAGACCACTTTAATGGGAACAGGAATAAGGGAGAGGGTGGAGCTAAATGGTAGAGCGACCGCCTGACAGACCCTGGGTTCTGGACTCCATCGACTGTACTGAAGCATCCCCAGCAGCAGCAAGAGTCAGGTGGATGGCGGGACTGTTGACAGCCATGGAGAGGTGATCTTCAAAATGATGAAGATAAGAAACTTTGACTCTAAACGTTTATGTTTAGCCAATATTTCATGTAAGCACGAGTATGAATGATCAAGCATGGATCCAGGGGAAATTTATGCTGATGTTGTATGCATTTTTGAAAGAATTTTTTTTTTAAGAAAGGAAATTGATCTAGAAAAAGGAAGTTTTCAGGACATAGAAGGTCCTGCCTCATAATACAGCACGGGGAGACTTGAAAGCACCTGGTAGTAAAAGAGCAGTGAAAGCCACATTTGTGTGGTGACATTTGCAGGCAATTCCATGACTAGGAAAATCGGCAGTGATAGAAAGCAGAGTAATGACTGCCAGGCCAGCCGGGCAGGGAGAGTGGTGTGGTTGGGCAGTGCCCACTAATGGGTATAGGGAAGGAGTTGTTCTGGAAAGGGAGCACAGACAGTCCCATGACTCTGTGGTTATACCAAAAGGACTAAAGTATGTTTTGAAAGTTTGACATGTACATTTTGAGCTTTTTGAAACAAAACCTCCTTATGCAGCTAAAGCTGGTCTCAAGCATGCCATCCTCCTGCCTCAGCCTCTTGAGTGCTAGTTACTAGTGTGCACTATCACATCTATTTTAAATAAATATGCACAGAAAAGGAAATAGCAGGAGTTGGTAGGGGGTAAAAGGGGGTAGTGTATTAGATAGCAACATAAAATGATATGCATGTATGGAAATGTCATACTGTGTTTGATAGTGATATTAAATGGTCTATATGTATGGAAATGTCACACGTGTGTTGGCTAGTAACATAAAATGTTTACACATATGGCAATGTCACAGGTGTGTTGGATAGTAACATAAAATGATATACATGTATGGAATTGTCACACTGTGTTAGATAGTAACATTAAATGGTCTATATGTATGGAAATGTCACACGTGTGTTGGCTAGTAACATAAAATGATATACAGGTGTGACCATGCCACACTGATTTCATTATTTTATGCAGTGTATACATGCTAGCAATATATGAAGAAAATGCAAAAATAGGGCTGGAGCGATGGCTCAGTGGTTAGGAGCAATGTCTGCTTTTCCAGAGGTCCTGAGTTCAATTCCCAGCAACCACATGGTGGCTCACAACCATCTATAATGGGATCCAATGCACTCTTCTGGTGTGTCTGAAGACATCGACAGTGTACTCACATACATAAGATAAAGAAATCTTTAAAAAAATGCAAAAATAGAAAAATGCATAAAGAAAGAACTAATAGCATCTCTTCTGTTGTCTATGAGCTAGGAGTATAGCTCAGAAGAGGGGTGTCTGCTTAGAGCCTCAGCAAAGTCCTTCCCTTTCCAGATAGTTCCCCCTTCTGATTTTTTGTCACGTGTGTTCTGCTTTCTCTCTCCTTAATATCTCTTCCCCTCCTCTTATAATTCCCTTCCTACTTTCTTGGCACACACACACATATGCAAGCATACACATACACACACATATGCACATACACATATACATACACACACAAACACACACACACAGACACACACACCTAAAGCTAGATTGTACATATGAAAGGGAACAGATATTTGTCTATGTCTGGCTTACTTTGCTTTACATGATGCTCCTTGGTTCCATACATTCCTTGAAAATATCATTTTATTTTCCTTAATGGTTGGATAAAATTGCATTGTATATGTTTGCTTATCCATTTATCTGTTGATATACATCTACATTGGTTCTGTTTCCTGCCTGTTGAGACTACCACAGCTATATACACTAATGTGCAAGAATCTCAGTGATAGGCTAGCTTAGAGCCCTTTGGGTGTACCCAGGAGGGTTATAGCTGGATCATAAGGTAGCTCTAATTTTAGTTTTTTAAGAAGTCTCTACATTGACTTCTATGCTAATTTTCTGTATTTCATTTGGCTTTACAACTATGAGAGAAATACTAATTTAACTTCAGCCAAGGCTATTTTAACATTTGATTGGTAGGGCATTCAGAGAGAACTGTGTAAGCCATGAGATTTTCCATGTACCTTAATAGCTTTTATACACAAAATGAGACTACTTTAAATTTCAATCAATGATCTGTTGAATATTTCATCTCAATAGAAACTGAGATCAGACATGGAGCCTACGGAGTAAACCTGGCCCAAGTCAGGCAGAATTTAGTTGGTGTTTGGCTGTCAGTTTCCAAATATAGAGAGTATTCAGGAAGATCCTGTCTCTACAAATGCTGTCCCTGGTTCCAAAGGCAACCTATTAAGCAGGCACTGTGGTTCTTGTCTGTAATATCAGCAGTCAGGATGCTGAATCTGTAGGATTGCAGTGAATTCAAGCCCAGACTGGGTTACAAATTGAGTTCCTAGTCACTCTAGACTACAGAGTGAGACCTTGTCTCAAACAAACAAACAAACAAACAAAAACCTCACAAACAAGGGCATCAACTAATTATGCTGATGCAACATGATTAGTAGAAAACACATCCAGGAAGGGTGCATTTGATGGGGAAGGTTAATTTAGAAATTCTTTACAACAAATCAGAAATTATTTACTCTGTGGCAGAATTTTCCTATGTCAATCACAGGGTAACTTCATCATACATTTCATAATGGTGGGAATTCAGTCAGGAAAAGGGACCCTACTATCTTGTTTTATGAAAATTCTGGATCTGTAATAAAACTTGGTCTGTGTTAACTATGCAATTATAGTTCAATAGTACTTTGATAATTCTAGAATGCTGTATTAGAAAGATGGCTAATAACCTATCCAGACCCATGGCATAGAAACAGGTAGCATTCTGGCTAGCAGACACAAGGAAGAAGAGGAGAGCCCCAAGGGATGCACAGTGGTGGAGCAATATAGGAGTTGTCACTGGAAATGAAAAAATTATTCATACAATAGCCAAGATCCCAAGTCCTGAGAAACTAGATTATATATCAAGAGAACTATAATTAACTAATCAAAAAATTAAATTAATTAATTTTCAATGAGCATGTTCAGCCAAAGTATATGAAAATGTCAAATGCACAAGATTATGGAATCCTTGTCAGGACAGACTATAAGAAGAAAGGTAAGTCTTAGGTGAAGGGCAGCTGGAAAGTGCTTAGTGACCTGAATGGCAGCTCTGGGCCATATTAGGACCTGACTTTTAATAGAGCCTTGTGTCTGTTGTTATGGTATGAAGACATGGTGTGGAGACACTATTGCACAGTGCTAATGGGAAACTCTGAAGGCATGCATAATTATTTCTTAAATGTATACATTTAACTGACAACTGTGTATAGCATTTCCATTAGTTACCAAATGTATTAGGCACCATGCCACTGAGGAGACTGGAAAGTTGGGCAGAGACCACAGGACTACAGTTAGGACCTGGGCAACACTTTACCTTTATTGACAAATTGACTGGATTTAGAATCACCAAGTGACACATCTGTGGGTATTTCTGTGAGGATGTTTCAGGAGAGGTTTAGGTTAGGTGGGGAGATCCATTGTGAGTGTGGATGTCACCATCCTATGATTGGGGTCCTAGGTAAAATAAAAATGGGGAAAGATGGACCTAGCTAAGGGCCAGACTGCATCGTCTCCTGACTGTGTATGTATGCTATGTGACCAATCACCTCACATCACTGCTATGCCTTCCCACCATGACAGACTGATTGTAGCCTCAAACTATGAGCTGAAACAAACACTTCTTTAAGTTGCATCTTCCAGTTATTTTGACATAACAATGAGAAAAGTAATTAATTAAATCAACTCTTCAAAGACATGAATCCATAAGACTTGGTATTGGGAAGTGATATAGGGAGAGACCTAATGGGAGGAAGTTAGGTCATTGGGAGAATGCCCTTAATGGGGACAATGAGACCCTGGAATTTTTCTCCCTCTCTTTCTCTAGATTGAATCATGCTGGACAAATGCAGTATCTGTTATATATGTTACCAGCTTTTTACTGTTGATGATTAATTGATTGCTTTCGACACGTGGTCTTGCTAAGTTATCCAGGCTAGTCTTGAACTCAATCTGTGGACTAGGCAGGCTCTGAACTTGTGGTACTCCTCCTGCCTCAGCTTCCGGAGTTGCTGGGATAACAGGACTGAACTGCCAGAGCCAGATTTCAAAATGAGGGAACATATGGGAAGACCCATGAGGAGGAGAAACGGGAGGGGGATTTTCAAAGCCACAGGCTAGGCAGTTTGCAGGTGAGAGGCAGTGGCTTGGAGTGAAACATCACAGAAGTAAAAAGAAATAGGTAGATGTGAGGGATATACAGAGAGTAAGCCCATTCAGTAGGACATTATAGTGGTTAGGATGAGGAGGAGGGAAAGGTTTGAGTCAGGGGGATGATCCAGAAATGGTCCCTAGAGTGCTGGCTGGGTCAGAGAGACAGAATTCAAAGATGACAGGTGGTGAATTGTCATTAGAGCTAAGCCATATCCTCTGGTGATCTCTGCCTTCTGCTGCTAATAATCCAATTCTAAAGGGGAAGAGAGCTTCTAAACTAATTGGTGACCGCTGTGAGAAGACCCTTAGGTAAAATAACAGGAGCAATGTGAAAGTCTTGGCCCAGGGATTGGCAGGAAAGGAAGATTCTGAATAATTTGGTCTCCAAAAAATGTCCCTGCATTACTATGCTCCAAACATCAACTGTGCTACTGGTTACTAGCTTTTTCTCCTGGTGCATGTGTGCTTCCATGTGCACTGTCTAATGAAGACTGCCTGCCTTCAGAGTCCTTTGCTCTTTTCATATCCCCTTGGAGTTTATGAACAGAAGCCCAAAAGGCTGACAAGACAAAAACATTTGGTCAGACAGGGATATTTACTGCTTGTAAACATGAACTCTACTGCTACCTTGGAGAGGGACAGACCTCTCTATTACTGTGTTAAAGATATGAAAAACAAATCACTCCACCCCCAAAAATAGAAACAAAACATCTAGGTGGTCCAAACGGATTGTATAGTTAGCTGGGAAGAAACTGGAGATGGGCACTATTGCTTTTCAGGGGTCTCCATGAGCAGAAAGTGGGAAGATGTGTTTTAACCCAACTCTTTTTCCTTCCCTCTCCTCCTCTCCCTGTCTCTCTTCTTCTGATCTCCATAAAGATTATATCCATTACACCATCTACCAGGACAGTCTACTTCATCAGAGAGGAGAAACAAAACAATGGAGGTTGCTGAAGATGAGCTGAAACCTTTGAAATGATGAGCGAGCCAAAATGTCTTTCCTCCTTAAATCTTTCTCCCATGTATTTGTCTTAGTGATGGAAAGACAGATGTTGCTCTCTGTGCAGATCATTTCCAGGGAACTGAAAAGAAGCTTCTGGTGCTTCTACATGAGGTAGAGACCAGTGGCTATCAGTACCTCCCATTCCTGTATCTTTGCCTGACTGTTGAAGAACATCTAGAATGATTCATCTAACAAGCAAGCTAGCCTTGGTTCAATTTGGGTGTTACAGAATAAGTCAACTGCTTCCCCTGGTAGCAAAGGAGTCCCACCTTGCTTATAAGCTCTGTCCTCTCAGTATGTAGGTCCTCTTCCTGGGTTGGGGTGGGGATACAGCAAATTTCTTTGCTAAGGATGGTAGAGGAAGACCTCCTCTGTGTAAGGACTGGATGAGCCCACACCTTGGGAGGGTGTGAACTCACTGAGAAGCATGAGTGAGTTAATCCTGACACACTTAAGACAAGTTCACAGTCACTGAAAAAGTGGACAGACAGGACATCTGGGTGCTACATGTAGGACATGATGGTCTACATGACTGGGAGACAATCACAGGGAAGTAGCTGACCTCAGGTGAATATTGTGGTCAAAGAACTATGCATATGGTAGATTGGATCTGAAATGTCCCCCAAAAGGGGTGTGTGTGTGTGTGTGTGTGTGTGTGTGTGTGTTAAAGGTTTGCTCCTTGTCTTAGTGCTATTTGGAGGCAGTGGAATCTTTAAGGGATGGAGTATGTCTTAGTTAGGGTTTTACTGCTGTGAACAGACATCATCACCAAGACAACTCTTATAAGGACAACATTTAATTGGGGCTGGTTTACAGGTTTGCAAGTTCAGTCCATTAACATCAAGGCGGGAGCATGGAAACATCCAGGTAAGCAGGGAGTGGGAGGAGCTGAGAACTCTACACCTTCATCTGAAGACCACTAGAAGACTGGCTCACATGTAGCCAGGAGGAGGGTATTATCGCCTGTCCTGACAGTAACATACTTCCGCCAACAAGGCCATACCTACCCCCAAGAAGGCCACACCTTCTAATAGTGCCACTCAGCCGAATGAGAATTCTTTGGGTCACTTCAGGTATTCTCTCCCCAGGGATTATGGGATTACAGAACCCTGGCCCTTCCCTTTTCTGTCTCTTACTTTGTGCCTGTGTGGTGAGCATTTTGCTCCACAGTGTTCCCACCACGATATGTTATGTTGGCACAGGCCCAAAGCAGCAGAGCCGCCAACTGTGGACTCCAAACCTCAACAATCAAAAAATCAACTTTTTCCCTTTCTAGATTGTCTCAAGTATCTTCTCAGTGCCTGTGGTTGGTTGGCCCGTGGTGTTCTGTGGTGACGAGATACGGTAGCAGAAGGCATGACCGAGGGGCTGCTCACTTCGTGGTGGCTGGGGAGCTTAGAAATTTAGAACTGACAATATGTGGCGCCAGATGACCCTTGGATTTGGGTTTGATGTTTGGTTTTAAAGATAAAAGATCAAAAATAAAAACCGGCATTTTGGTAGACAGTAATCTTAACATCTCATCTTCTTCCTCTTCTTCCTGCTTAAACAGATTTCATAACAGCTCACAAATTCAAGATCTTCTTGCTTCTGGTTCTTGAGTGCTGTGAATACCATCTCTGGTTTTTCTAATCAGGATCTTTCTGTTAGTCAACATATGAACCTGACTGAACTCTGTTTCTAACAAACAGGAAAATAACTCATGGCTGAATGACGCCTATGTCTTACTCCATGGTGTCCATTTCTTGTGAACTTTCTTATTATTCAAGTCTAGTATTAAAGTTGATGGGAGCAAAATGATTGATCAGCCAACTATGGCATAGAGTGATGGCTTTGCCAGAGGGCGGACTCTTTCCAATAGAAAGCAGATCCTTTGAGACAACATCATGGTACCAATGTGTTTCCATCTATGTAGCTCACAGTTACTATTAGTTTCTTTCTCTTGTTTGTGCTATCTCTGGACCACACTTAGGACCCTTGGTCTTGTTGTTTCAAAGTGAGGATGCAGGATCCTAGAGTTTTTATTATTATAACCATCATTATTACTATTTATTGTTACAGTGTTGTTATTTGTAAAGGATGTATATGGTAAAGTGCCTTTATCTACTGAATTACCTTGCCATCCCAGAACCCCAAGTTTGAAGTGAATGGAATCTCAGGTCAGTTGACTTCCAGGAAGATGGCAATTAAGGGACACTTGATGGAGTGTGCACATTAAACTCAGCGGGAACAGACTTCGCTGAGATCAAAAGAAGCCCTTTCACTTTTACTGTGGATCCACTAAAAGCCTTCGAAGCTCTCTATTCACAGGGACATATGTCTCAGAAGGATGGCCTCACTTAGCCCTGCCTTCTCAGGATGCAGGATCTTTCTCCTCCCAACAGATGTAATACAAGTCCTGGAACTGAGTCCTGCAGGCTCCAGCTAGCCTGATCTGGATGGCCAGACTGCTTTGAGCTCATTAGATGTGGCCTCTGGTTCTGTGCCTGAGCAGCTCGGGCCTCGAGTCACCCTTGCAAGCCAGAGGTGAGGTCGGCCGCACAAAACTCAGGTGGACAGAGAGTGGCAGGAAAGAGCACAGATGTCCCCTGGAGCACCAATGCAGGCTGAGTCTGAAACCTTCCAAAGGCTGGGGGATGTACCTAGCCAACCTGCCTTATCCTGTGTACACCCATCTATTCTACTAAGTTCTGATGACCCTTGTACAACTGACTTTGAAATACACATTCAGGACTATCTGAGCCTAGATCTCCAGAATTGCAATTGCTAATGTTTCTGGGGTTTGGGGGCAAAAGGCTAATCTCTTGGAATACTGACAGAAAAGGTCCAGTTACCTATCCCAATATCTCAACTAAAGAGTCCAGAAATCGTGAATGGAAGAAAGAGGCATAATTAATGTGTTGGGAGGATCAGATAAAGGGACCCAATGACTCAGAGTCACTGGGGTGGGAAATGAAGGGGGTTGTGCAATCATGAACTTAAGGTTTAAAGAGAGGAACACTTTAGACAGAAGATGAGGGCATGCATAATTAAACAGCTGAGGTTAAAGTGTGAGCTGGCTGTTCGTTAGCTCAGTACTCGTTCTTCAGGATGATCCAAACAAGTATTGCTTGAGAGGGCAGCCTAGTTCCAAAGATTGCTTTTGCTTGTGCTGGGAATGGGGTAAAGTGGTGAGTCCTAGCCCATCACCTGTGAGGCTTTGCTATTCCTAGAAGCCAACATGACCATGTGGTTCAGCAATGACTGGGGACTGTAAGTTTGCCTTTTAAGAATATGGAGTGAAGGGGCTGGAGAGATGGCTCGGTGGTTAAGAGAATTGACTGCTCTTCTGAAGGTTGTGAGCTCAAATCCCAGCAACCACATGACGGCTCACAACCATTCATAATGAGATCTGATGTCCTCCTCTGGGGTATCTGAAGATAGCTACAGCGAGCAAGTGGGGCCAGAGTGAGAAGGAAGAAAAGTATCTGGAGACAGCTACAGTGTACTTACATATAATAAAAAAAATTAAAAAAAAAAGAATATGGAGTAAAGTAAGACTTTTACAAAGAGGACATTGAAATGCCTGTATTACCCTCATCTTTGTGCCTTTGGCCTTGGGGGTGGGGGTGGAGGTGGGGATAGGTTAGGACTCACTTGTTTTTTGATAGACATTCCTATGAGTAATTAACATGTCTTCTACAGAGACAAACACAAAGAGAAGACAAGGATTCCAGATTTTCATTTAGTTCTTTGTTCTTCATGGCCCCATGTGGGGAGCTAATGCTTTTTTAGCAAAAAAAAGCTCCCAAGTTGCTGTTCTCCTCACACCCCCAATCCGGGTTTTCATTTGTAGTTTCCAAGTTGGATTGTTTGGCACACCTCCGCACTATATTGCCTCCAGCCTGATGCTCTTGGTTTTAGGGTAATCTTCCATTCGTACCCTCACGCTGTGTGATATTGTGATACAATAAGAAAAGCAAAGTTTGTCTTTATCCCCAGGTCCTAGAGCTGAGATCCTATAATCCCTTGCAATTTCCTGAGTGAAAGAGGTTTGATAGGCCAGAACAAAACCATCAAACTGTACCTGCAGTGAGGATATTCCTGTAGGACCTGTTCAGGGATGGAAAATGGGGTGGGGTTGGGGGGCTTGTGCTAACTCTAGGAAGCCACTGTGAAGATCTGTTAAACTGTAGGACACAATTGGATGGCGTGGGAAAGTATTCCTCTATACCCATTTGGTGTCAGTACTGAAGTGTATGTGAGTACAGAAGAAATCTCCAGGACTTTGGAACAAGATATAACTGTAGTTTTTCTCACTATGCCCCGCCCCGTGCCCTTCTCTGCTGACTCAGCTTCCCCCACTGATGCCACGCCTCCTCCTAAAGTTTCCCCCACGTTATCCTTAACTTGTGAGCCTAAAATTCAATGTAGCCACTCAATTACAGAATGTGTGATTCCACCGATGTCTGTTTGGACATCACAAAATTGCCACACATCTCTGCGTGGGGAAAAGAAGGGCAGCGGGAGCTTGGAGCTCGGAGGGAGCCTCGCCCTCCTCTCCTGAGGTGAAGGGTGGTGGGCACATCTTGCCTCTCCACAGCCACAATGGGAAGTGTTGTGCTGGTGGCCTTGACCTTCTATTATTTTTAAGCAGCTGTAGCAGAACAAAAGACAAACGAAAATGTTCTGTGGTTGACATTGAAAACACTGCTGGCATGTCATATGGTAACTCATTAAAGGGTTCTCATTCATCAAAACAATTCATTTTTGTTTGAAGAGGCAAAATCAGCAATTTCTGGCTGATTTCAGTGTCAGCCTCTGTGACCACATGTGGCTCTGGTTCATTTTAAGTCGTTTTTATTCTTAAATGTTAAGAGCTTTGGGGGTCTGTTTGGAATATCTTAAATCAAATTTGGATGTTTTGCTTAGATAAATGCATATGGACTCATTTTCCTCTTTATATTATTTTTTTTGTAATTCTAATCTCCAAGACTAGCATGCAATCATTTTTTAAAAGATGGGAAGATACACACCACGTGGGTTCTTTCTTTTTTTTCAGAAATTGAAATATACCCAAAGAATCTGAATCCATCGCAGCATTGTGTATAGGAAAACAGTCTCTGAATGACTCTAAAATGCTTTCCTGATAGAAGGAATTTTTCCAGAGGTTCTTAGAATCCCGAGCCTCAATTAAATTTTACAAATGCTCAGTTTATAAAATCTGTCATTATAACGCACGCATAGTTCATATTTATGTAATTAGAAACCACAGAAATCCAACTTTGGGCCTCTCCTTTAACAATTTTTTTTCCTCAAGATTCTCTAGTCAGGATCATTTCCCAATGCTGGAGTTTGTATTTCTCATCTCACGAGTGTGATCCATAGGATGTCCCCATTCCTCTTTTTTCCCCTTCTACCTCAATCCTGTCAGCTCAGATCTCCTGTCAACCCCCTTAGGGTTCACTCTCATCTGTCAAGAATCTTCTCTTTCATCTCTTGGTAGATCAAGGAGAGGCTCGAACCCTGGCTGGGATCAGGTGAGCATTTCAGTGTGGCCCCACACACACTGGGAACAGTGAGAAACACACAAAGACCTGTGCAGGAGCAACAGCAAACAGCAGAGTTGTGAAAGAGAGAGAGAGAGAGAGAAAAGGCCACCTCTGCTCCCCTCCTGCCCAGTGTCCAGGAAGGATTTCCCAACCGGAATCACCAGATCCCACTCCCCAGAAACCTCTCAGTTTCAGAAGCAGCGGCTCCTTAAACCTTGAAGACCACCATCCTCCAAAGCCCATAACTATCCCATCACCCTTGGGAAGGATTGCCCATGGGTGTTAGAACTCACTAATCGTGAGATACTGATTCTCGTCCCTTCCACACACTTGTGCAGGGATTTTTCAAGTTCTGGTAGTCATCTGGGAAACTGCTCCTGTTAGAGAGCCTGCTGCTCCTCAGATGACTGGTCCAGACACAGGACCAGAGCTCCTAGGAAAGAGGGCATGGCCGCAAGCTTCCCTGGACATGATTTTTTCCCCCTTTGGCCACCATGTCAGGTTCAGGAGGTCAAGGAAAGGGGGCGTTGTTGATGATGGTAGAAAAGAAAAAATAAAAGCACCCCATAAAAATTCATGTCCAGTTATACATACACAAATGAGAGAGAGAGAGAGAGAGAGAGAGAGAGAGAGAGGGAGGGAGGGAGAGGGAGAGGGAGAGGGAGAGGGAGAGGGAGAGGGAGAGGGAGAGGGAGAGGGAGAGGGAGAGGGAGAGGGAGAGGGAGAGGGAGAGGGAGAGGGAGAGAAAGGAGATCCATATGTGTATGGATCCATGTACACTCACATCCAGGTACACACAAATGCATGTGTGTGTACATGCACATATGCACCATTTCCTGGCTCATTTTCTTCTCCTCACGTTCTTTTTTTTTTTCATTTTTCTTTTTTTTCAGTTAGGTGTATTCTTTATTTACATTTCAAATGTTGTCCCCTTTCCTGGTCCCCCTTCCCCCCAAAAAATTCCCTAAGTCATCTCCCCTCCCCCTGTTCCCCAATCAACCCTCTCCTGCTTCTCTGTCCTGGTATTCCCCTACATTTCCACATCGAGCCTTTCCAGGACCAAGGGCCTCTCCTTCCTTTGATGTCCAACAAGGCCATCCTCTGCTGCCTATGCATCTGAAGCCACGGGTAACTCCATGTGTACTCTTTGGTTGATGGTTTTGTCCCTCGGAGCTCTGGGGGTACTGGGTGTCTTATATTGTTGTTCCTCCTATGGTGTTGCAAACCCCTTCAGCTCCTTGGGTCCTTTCTCTAATTCCTCCACTGGGGACCCTGTGCTCTGTTCAATGGCTGGCTGAGAGTGTCCCCCTCTGTATTTGTCCTCACATGTTCTTAATGTTCATTTTTATCTGTACCAAATATATATATATGGAAATATATTTACATATATTTCCAGCGCTGTGAAGAGGACAGAATGGAAGGGGTCAGGGGTATTCTCAGTTCTGCTCTTGCCACATCACCCTGATCATTACAGTGGAGAAGGCTCTGGTTTGGCTCAGCTCAGGCAGTGTTTGCCCCAGGCCCTCCATTATGATGTTGATCTTTGTCCTCTTTACCCCGAGTACCTTCCTCATGCCTGCTTTCTGTCATCTCTAGGACTTCCAGGAGGGGCCATTTCCCAATCAAAGTTCTCCTCCTGCCTCAGTACCCCAGTTTCTGAGAGCCTGGAGGAGCAATACGCAAGTGCCCTGCAACCAGGGACCGGAAAGCCCTGAAGCTCAGTCAATCTTTTTAACACGGAGGCGAATAAGGCCTTAGAAAGGTGTTTTTACAAACAAGGGGGCCCAGAGAGAGACTCTCAACACGGCTGCTCCATCATTAGAGAAAATGTTTATTGTAGATAGGAAAGAGGTATCTAGAAGAGGCCAGAGCAGAGAAAAGGAAGAACTGACCAGGCGGGGCCAGGGCTAGGGAAGCAGGAGAGAACAGTGAAGATATCCGACGGTAAGAGACAGACAAAAAAAGGCAGAGACAGAGCGGGTTATAAGGAGAGCGAGTAGCTGGGGGCACAGAAGGGCCAGCAGAAGGTCCTGGGGTCCTAGAGGCCAGTGTGGGCTTTGATATGCAACCACAGGTACATGTAAATGGAGCCATATGTCCCTTCTGCCAGAGGTGAGGAAATGACTCCTCTTGGCAGATGGGAACCAGTTTGACAAGTTCCTAAGAAATGCTGGCTTTTATCTAGCCACCAGAAATCCTATAGTCCAGCCTGAGTTCATTTCAGGATATTTGGACAGTCTGAGACCTAACCATTTTGGGGCGTGGGGTACTTCCGACAACCAAATTAGATCCTATCATGATGATCCCAATAGTGCATAGACTTGGTCACTTGTTTCTGTAATGATGTCAGGACTTAGATATCATTTACATAATTTCTTTCATGGCGGTGACTTTCTGAGCAGAGTTGTGTTTGTGAACTTAAGTACTTTACAGCATTTTTTTTGTAGTTATTAACTCATTTTTACTTTAACAAATAAACCCCGTGTCTCCACCTGTGAAACAGCATATCCCTCCCCTCTTTCCCAAGATAAGAGTGTTTTTGTTAGGCTAGCACTATAAACACACGCATTTGTCATGGAGAGCTAGCATTTGTGGAAGTGTTTGTTCCTTGTCTAATTTTTTTTATTTGAAAAGCTGTGTGTGCTTCTAATATGCTTTCTAGGTTAGCCATGTCTACATTTCAGGTACACAGAATGCGCCATCCTTACAGAGCAAAGAACATATGATAAGCAGCAAATATAGGCCCTCACGGTTCTCCAGGCCACGTAGGAGGCAGGAACTTCGAGTAGTTTATAAGAAGTATCTGATAGGCTCAGCAACCCGAGAAAGAAAGAAGAGAAGAATTAGGAGCCTGTGTGTATCCCACTTATGTGGGGCTAGGTTTCCAAGAGAAGTGAAATAACAGTGTCACCCTGGTTCGTGTGACAAGGGAAAGGTCTTCTTTGCCCCCATATTTGCTTCCTATAATTTGCCAAATATTCATGAACATTAATATGAACAAGATATGCATAACAATTAAATAGATTTGGCAAGCAGATTTCTTTGAGATTTTCTCAAATTCATTTACTTTTAGTGACAAGATGTGTGTGTGTGTGTGTGTGTGTGTGTTGCTAGATGTAGAACTCAAGGCTTTGTTCTTACTAAGTGGTTACGCTGTCATTGAACGAGGTACCCACCCTGAAAAGCAGTCTTTGTGTCAGTTGGCTCTTTTTTTGGAAATACTTTATTTTGTTTTATTGTTTTTGTCTCACTATGTAACCTTGGCTGTCCTGAAACTTACCATGTAGACCAGGTTAGCACTGAACAGATATCAAGTTGATATCCAATTGTCTATCTCCCAAGTGCTGGGATTAAGGTGCATGTAAACACACTCTGCTGAGCTCTCTCTCTCTCTCTCTCTCTCTCTCTCTCTCTCTCTCTCTCTCCACTCCCCCACCCCCCCCACGTCAACCCCCCCACCCCCACCCCCGTGTATGTGTGTGTGTGTGTGTGTGTGTTGAATGCCATGTATGGGTAGAACAGATGGAGGGCAGAAAACAGCATGAATTCTTCTGGAGCTGGAGTTATACAGGAGGTTGCAAGCTGAGAACTGAACTCAGGTACTCTAAAGTGACAGCAGCAGTGCCCTTAACCTCCGAGCCATCTCTCCGGCCCCTAGGTTGTTTCCTTTGAACAGACAAGAGCACTTGTGTCAGGAAGGCTTTGGCACTTGTCTGATAATGCTGGCTATCAGACACACCTGAACTGTAAGAAAAAGTCTGATGTTGGGCATTAAAATATAATTGTGTATGATACTAGCTGTGTGTTTCAGTCTTCCCCTGAGAGTTCTTTTTTTTTTTTTAATAAAGTAGTTTACTCCCTCTGACATGTGCACAGGTGGATGAAGTGTGATTTGCTGGTTGTCATTCATCTGACCACTGTGCTCATGATCGTTCTCAGATGGTTGGTAGATCAAAGACTAGGATTCGTTTTCTATGTAGAATGATTTTTTTCTAGTTAATGGGGTTGAGTCACACATGAAGAGGGGGAGCTGAGTGGGTTTCTGTGGTCTTAGTAGCACCACGTTACTATGTCAGGAAATAGCAAATCAATCCAAGTGAATATAGCTCCTTAAAAATGTGTTATTTCTCCCAATGACCAAAGTTAGAACAATTTAAAAAGCAATTTAGAGTAGGATGGGATTATAACACAAAACATAAAACAAAAATATTCATGAATTCATAATGACTCAAGTAGATGATTGAGTAAATGAATGAGGGAGAAAAGGCGAGTCCCCTTTGCAGAAGAACTCAAGCACTTTATATCGATAGTGACCTTCAAGGAGGTGGGGCCCAACTCAGCTCCTCAAGTGTGGCTTGCGAGTAGCAACCATCATTTCAAAAAGGCAGTATAGAAAGAGAGTAAGAAAACGCACAGTGAAACCCATCACAGACAGAGCTGTACTCTGGAGGTCAAAGCCAGTACCAGAAGTGATAAATCATGCTGTAAGTGTGAACCCTCTATGCTCTGACTCTTGCGTGTCACCCTAAGTATCCATGTGTTAGAATCTCTGTGCCCAGTGAGGGACTACTGGGAAGTAGTGAGGCCCAGCGGAGGTCTTTAGGTTATTGGGATCATTTTTACAAAGGCCAGTATGGGACTCTACATTATTGTTCTTTTTGTTTTTTTGTTTGTTTGCCATAATACACTGATTTTGATGGGTTCCAAAATGACAGGGCCCATTGATCACAGATAGAGGTCTCCAAAACCATGAGTCAAAGTAAAAATACATTCTTCGCACAATGATTTATTTTCAATCTTTGTTACAGTAGTGGAAAGCTGGCTGACACGGTTCCTTTAATATAATATGGCTTCAATGACACTATGTTCTATGCTCTCTTTACCAAGCCTTAGAGTCCCAGTATATCAATAAGAAAAACATCAGTCTAGCCCCAGGAAAAAAGATATCCTACAAAATTATTTCTAATAACTATCAAAAATTTCAAAGCCATTTAAAATAATGGAAATCTGAGAATGTGTCATAGCTCAGAGGACTTCAAGGGGACTGACTTGAGTATTAAATGTCATGTAGTATGCAGTTTGGTATCCTGGGACAGAAAAGGACACTACATGAAGCAAAAGACATATGAATAAGCCATAGAGCTGGTGAGAATATGCTATTACAGGCTTATGAATCATAACAAATGTAGCACACTAATACAAGGTGCTCCTAACGAGGAAACCGGGTAAGATATGTGGGGACTCCGTAGTCTCAATTCTTCTATGTAGGTATATCTTTCCTTTCAGAAAATATTTTTCAAAAGCTCCTCAAAAGAGAAAGCAGATGAGGCAGGAGACAGCTGTTTGGGGAAATCAGCAATATCAGTGTCTCAGCTCCCAGATGTGAGCTCCCCCTCATCTGTTGGTTGGCTCTGTTGTGAGCAGGTGGCCGCAGTATGTGTGCCACATGAAGACAAGACATTTTCCTATGAGGAGGATAGCCACTAAGCCTCCAAGGAGCTCTCCCGGAGACTACTGGTCAAAATTTGTGACCCACACGTCCTGAGGCTCAGTTGCTAACAAGACCATCTCAAGAGCCCACAGGAAGTGGGAGCGGGGTGGGGGGGGGGGAGGTTGACATGAGTCTCAGATGGCAACCTCTGAGCCAACTGGGCTCTTCTGCTTCCTTTGAAGAGTCCGAGCCACTGTCTAAACTATAGTACCGAGAACCTCAGACCTGGAGTGGGAACACCTGTTCCAGACACTCCAGAACCCTGAACATTTAAATTCCCTTAGATTCCTGGGCCATCAAAAGTATCCCTAAATCCATGGTGCTTTTGGTGGGCCTAATCGCCATCCACTTCAGAATCTATCCCAGGCCCAAGTCTTATCATATATTATATATAATACGATATCCAGAATCCAGTCATAGCATTCTGTGGTTATGTCTTTGTCTGGCTTGGCGAGTGAGAATGGGGATTACATACTGACAAAGCTGTAGAACTAGCTAATGTGTACCCAGACGCTGAGAAACTGTATAGAGCAGGACCCTGAGAGCACGAGGTTAAGTAGAATAGAATGATAAAGTCTAAGAAGAAACCTTGTCAATGTGGTTCCCTTCTCCTTTGCTACAGAACTGTATATCCTGCCAGGACCTTGAGAGATTATGCCCTGGGAACATATTATCAGATTCACTCCCAGAAGCATGGGGAGAGTGTGCTCCACTCCAAGCAAGACAGAAGCACTAAGTGATCTCTGTGAGAACTGGTGGAGCAACCACTCAGAAGGCTTAGAGGAGCGAGTGGGTTGATTGGCTACCCTAGGAACATCCACCTACTGACAGGGAAAGCCTTGGAAGATGAGCCAAACAGTGAAAAAAGATCCGGTGGCCATTTACATCACTGAATGAGAGGGATCCAGTACTCCAGGCACTTGAGGACATTGCCCTTGAGATGGCACAGAAAACACTGATGGAAGAGGTCTCAATACTGAGTAACCTGGAGTCGGCTATTCTCTATGGGACCCACTGAGTGTGAACACGATGGTTCAGAACTCCACTCCCTGACAACTGTGAAGAGGGTAGGACTCCAAATCATAGAGGTTAAACGTTGGATTTAGTCTATCAGAGTCAAGGTGGGTACAAATGGTTAACGGTATTTGATGTTCCTAGGAGCAGAACAGCTGGCAGCTGGCAAAGGGTGTTGCTCTTCATGTAGACATCAAAAGAAGTTAGGCTGAAGAGATTGATCAGTGGTTAAGATAGACAATTACTCTTGCAGAGGACCCAAGTTTAGTTCTCAGCACCATAATCAGGTGACTTACTTACTGGTACCTCTAGTTTCAGGGGATCTAACCTCTCTGGCTTCCTCAGGAACCTGTACTCATGTTTACCTCCACAGAGACACAGACAGACACATGTGTACACATACACACACACACACACACACACAAACACACAAAATCTTTTAAAAAATCATGGATGGATACTTTTGGCCATAGGCTTTGTGTGTGTGTGTGTGTGTGTGTGTGTGTGTGTGTGTGTGTGTGTACACTGCATAATCCTTTATCTATACCTGAGCCAGTTTTCAGATTTGGCATCCACTAATTGAAAATGAATTTGAGCCCTTAGGAGGAAACACCCTGATTACCATAGCAACTACATATGACAATGATCTAAATACTATTTCCCAGAAGAGATGTATGTCCCTTTACTCAAATCATTACACAGAGCCATGAGAACATATTCACAGGCTCAAAGACTGTTGGACACAAGTTTTTGGTTTTTCTAAATGTAACCCAGGATCTGGAGACTCTTCATGCTTTTCTTTATTGGAACAGGGCATATAGGAACCAGGTATTAAGTAGAAATCCAGGCCTGAATGATTTGCAATAGGCTCACTGGACCTTGGAACCCACCAAATGGGCACTTCCTTAGTCTGTGATTATGTCACTAGAATGGACATGGTTGGTTGTTGGCAGAACCCCATGATGAGTTTTTTTTGTGTGTTTGTGAGTCTGTAGAGTCACAAATCAAAGTGAACGGAGTTGCATGAGAAGATGTTAAAAGGGCTCCTCCTCCTAATCCAACAAATGAATGACAATGAAAGTGACATTTCACCCTAAAGACTCCCAGCCACAAAGACAAGGTATCCAGAGGGATTCATGCCAATCATAGTCTTGGGCCCACAGAAACCAGAGAGACTCTCAGAATGTATGTACTACAAGCCAAACTCAGGCAACCAATAGTCTTAATGCCTGCCGTTACTACAGACAGAGTTTGTAGTTGTTTTGCAGAGCACAGAAAAATGGCCTTGTGCCCAGAGAAAGTGTTCTTTTCCATTCCTTCCAGGAGAGAGTTCAGAAGCACTCTACACTGACATGAAGTAGATGCTACTATATAGTTACATCTTGCCCAAGACCTGTGCTAATTCTTCTTCTGTTTTAGCAGTTAAAAAAGGACTAGTCTGTCTGCATAAGGAAAACCGTGATTCACTAAAATACTGTCATCATGTTAACAAGTTTAGATGAACAAAAATGTAGAATTAGAGACCCCAGTTGGACACCATGACAAGAGACTCTGTGATTCAAGGTATCTGTGGTGGGAAACGATACCATGTAGAGTTTATGGCAATAAGAGACTCACAATGAAAACCTCTGGGGTTCTGGAGTAAGGCCATGCCATCTGCAGCAGAGAATTATATACCGTTTGGAGGAATAGCTCTTGGCATGCCAGTGGGCCCTGGTTGAGATGAAGTGCTTAACAAAGGGTATCAAGTGACCATGTGGCCAAACAGTCCGTGTTAATCTGAGTTCTTTCCAACCCATCAAGTCATAAGGTCAGGTGGACTGGGGAACATCCATCTTTAGACAGCAATGGTGTATCCCAATTGCACAGGGCAAGCAGGCACAAGGAAGTTTCAGGTCTCCACGTTAACCATCAGCTTCACACCAGCTTCTCTTCCTCAGTTCATATAGACAATGGTCCATTGTCCGCAGAGTAGCAAGGGTCACACCATCCCTTATTGGACAATGGGAAAAAGAAAACAAGACTAGGCTTTAGTTCATGGAGGAATCATACGTGTTTGTAAGTGCAAGCCTGAGATATGCACTGACTGCATAGTAGTCCCTCCTAGGAGTGACATTAAAGGTAGGCAAGGGGAAGCCCTCCCAACATGAAGAGCTTTTTAGCCTTCATTATCCACTTTTGAGAGAAGGAAAGTATCCCATGTAGGGCTACATGGGTAGTAGCAAAAGCCTAGGCTAAGGTCCTGGAAAGAGAAAGACTTTAAACCCTGGGGACATTAACTAGGCATCTTTTGCCTGTAATTTCAGAATTTAAGGGGTCAAGGCAAGAAGAGTATTATGAGTTTGAAACCCGTTCTGGGGACAAAGCTCAAGACTTCAACTCAGGGCTTCACACATGGTAGGGAAGCACTCCACTGTGTCCTTTCTAGTATATTAGAACATCTATTGCAGAATAGAAAACTTAGCAAACAGACAAGATGACTCACCAGGCAGTGTCAGCCAACTTCTGTCCTTGGCCACCTAAGTGCTGGTACAACTGGTGGCACTCAAATATGTTGGCTACTTCCATAAGTCCGGAAACTCTGTAGGTGCTCAAACTTGTGGACTCGGTACTCATCAAGACTGACTTGGTCATTTTCACTGATAAGTGTCTTGGCCTGCAAGCCAGAGGCAAACCCTCGTTCTCAGATGGAGCACCATCCTTCAGAGAAAACAAGCAGTCATTTGACAGGAGATGGTGTGGTTGCATGGCTCTAGCTCAGAAAGAGAAATGATTTATATTCATTAGAATTGATGCATGTTCCAGGTTTTGTTTTTCTGCATGTAGACCCTCAGCTACTGTTGGGAGGCCCACTGGGTATCTGTGTCATTGACACAGGACCTTATAGAACACTGCATTGCATTCGACAATCTACTTCACAGCAATAGAGACATGAGGGGAAGCATTTGACCATGATCAGTGTCAACTGTTTCCTAAACCACAGTATCTGAGGGAGAGATGAGACCAGCTGTGTCAAAGAGGAGTTTGTGATGCCTCCTGGGAATGATAGGCTGCCAGTGTGGGACACCAATCT